>NW_018404533.1:813184-861847 GCF_002113885.1 Mizuhopecten yessoensis
AACTTTCAGTTCAATCGGCCCAGCAGAACTTGACTTTAAGTTTGAAATGTAAAATGTTAACGGACGACGGACGACGGACGACGGACGACGACGGACGAAAACGGATAGCAATAGGTCACTTGAGCTAAAGCTCAGGTGACCTAATAAAACAGTTTCCCGAACAGTTTGGTTCCATGATAAATAGCTTCAACTATGATAATTATCATGTTTACAAAAATATAAATATATGGTACCCTGTTTAAGTTCGGGGAAAGAATAGACCTTTATTTATGTGTGACCCATTGCAAAGTCGGGAATTTCCTTTTGCATCTTCTACCAAGAGACGCTGTAAAGACAAAAAATAATCTGCTTTTCCCCTTTTCAACGCTGCCTTTTCCTTTCTATCTTATCTACTCTTTCCTTTCGATGGTGTCTACTTAGGCGTATGTCTTCATATGATCTTAGCTGTTGTATGGGCTATCAACCTCAAATAAACAAACAGCATAGATGGCTGCGATTACATAAAATGTCCAAACACGCTGATTTGCAAATAGACCCGTCCTATACCCCAAATGATGTGCTAATACATAGCTACCATTGATACAATCTCAGTGAGATTCTTAAATAACATCATGCTTTTGTCAAACTTTATTTCCGTTTTGAACGATTCTTTTATGATACGCAGGACAAAGATGCGTTATGAGTAAGTGATAGAGTAGTATTTACTAAGACTATCTCACCTATTGTCTGGAATATGTTCTGGTAAGCGTTGCTACTTTCGATGCTGTTTCCATCTGATAGAGGTATTGTTTGTTTTTGGCCTCTCGTGACAACATCTGGACAAGGATCAGTTGACGTTTTTGTATCACGAATGGAAGGAATCTACAAGCGGGAGCTAAGAGATGATGACATCTATCTGTGTACTACAGTCTTCAATAACTTTCAAAATATGTCTGATGCCAGAGCCATTAACAATGTTCATGATTCGATTAAACAAAGCTTCATCAAGCGTGGTAAATCTGACAAAAGCTTAAAATATAAAACTTAGTCAATGTACATTGGCATGCTCTTTCAGGTTAATTGACGGAAATTATCTAAAGGTTGTATAGACTTTAATTTTTTATACATAAACTGCTTAAGTTAATTGTAGCGAAATCGTGCAGTCGCATAATTATATTTACACACCCAAAAAATACCTGATACCTGAATGTTGCCATTCATTTCAAGTACCAGTCGTCATTGTAACACATACTTTGGTATCGGGTCAATTTATAATCAAGAGTATCAATCAAAGGCCAAATTGTTTAAACATGTACAATATATACTTCATTTTAATCGTGAAAACGATTACCTGGGATGAAAATGCCGTTTCCATATCGTCGAATTGTTTCGAGATAGCATCTACATCATTTGGATTGCCGTCAGCCGGATTGTTTTCAATAGAACGTCCAACGGTTTCCACTGGCGTCTGGAGTTCCGAAATTTTGCTTGCTTTGCATTCTGTAATGACGTCGTGAGAAGAAGCATGGATTTTCTCTGACGAAACAATTTGCAGTATATCATTGAACTGGTCTGGGTCAATATCCGAAATGTCGCTTGGAAGAGAAAGAGGGGACATTTCTGCTAAGTCGGAATTATCAACACACTGTCGGTCACCTCTTTGGTTTGTTTGTTTGTTTGTTTGTTTATGTTTAACGGCCCATCGACGGCTGTGGTCATTTAGGGCCATGGTGATTTATTTATTCACTTTACTTTTTTAACAAACATGTGAATAGCGAAGATAAAATCAGATAAAATGGTTCATTTTAAAAGTATTCGCATTGTATGTGTAGATAATTAAAAATAATAAAAGGGGGTTAAAATAATAAAAGAGATAACGAATAGATGATATGGAATATGCGATATATATATAACGTCAAAAAGGATAAGGTGGGTTAAAAGACATCAGAGTCTATAAAATAGACCGATGTCTTTCAAATAGTTAAATAATGCCTTCGAATCCACGGAACTGAAAAGTGTTTTCATATCCGGGACTCGGAAGTAGTTATCACGAATGTGTTTAAAATCGGAACATTCTATTAAAAAATGCTCCACTGTAAATGGAGTGTCACATGCGTGGCATGAAGGTATATCTTCTCGTTTTAAAAGGTACGAATGAGTAGGATATGTGTGCCCAGTGCGGAGCCGAGCGAGGACAACTTCCTCTCTACGATCTTTCCGACTGGGAATAGATGTTTTAAGTTTCGGTTGTATCTTAAAAAGTTTGTTGTTGGTCTCCAGAGACCAGCGTTTCTGCCATTCATTTTGAATGGCTGTACGAATAGTAGGTTTAAAATCTGTGTATGGTAGTTTGATATTTGTTTGTTCGAGATTCAATGCATTTTTTGCTTCCCTGTCAGCAAATTCGTTGCCTTTTATTCCGACATGGCTCGGAATCCATAGTAAAGTTATTTTAGACTTTTTTAATATACGAGATATTCGATGAGCAAGGTTTTGTACGATTGTGTTTTTAGGATCTCGTAACTGTAAACTCTGTAGGACAGATAGAGAGTCTGAACAAATAATTGCCTTTTTAATGCGGTGTTCATCGATATGGTCGAGGGCCAAACCAATGGCGCATGCTTCAGCAGAAAAGATGGAGGCGCCGTCTGGTAGTCGGACTGAAGTGCAAGTATTGGCAGTACAGCAGGCTGCTGCCACTTTCTCACCTTCTTTGGAGCCATCGGTGTAAAGTTGTGTATGAGAAGGGTAATTCGAAATGCATTCCCGAAAGGAGGATTTGTGTTCTTCGGGCATAACACTTGATTTCCCTCGCTCATGTAATGTAAAGTTAAAATCGGGGGTTTGAATGGTCCACGGAGGAACATCAGATATGTTAAATTCAGCTATGTCCGTCAATTTTATGTTGAGTTCTTGCAGGAAATTCAAAATTCGGATACCAAATGTTGGCAGAAGTTTTTGGTTTTGCGTAAATATGTTTTGGTATTTGGGGTTGAATACTTGGTTGAAAGCAGGATTTTTAGGGTTTGATTTTAATTGAGTTGCAAATTGTAATGAAAGTTTTATTCTTCTGTCATAAAGGGATGGTTCATTTGCTTCCACGTACAGGCTTTTTACAGGTGTTGTTCGAAAAGCTCCCAGGGCAAGACGTAGCCCTTGGTTATGGATTGGATCTAGCATCTGAAGGTACGAACTGCGCGCTGACCCGTATACCATAGAACCATAATCCAGTTTTGTTCGAATAAGTGATCTGTATAGGCGCAAAAGCATTTCACGATCCGCTCCCCAATCAGTATGAGAAAGGACTCGTATAATGTTTAACGCCTTGGAACACTTATCCTTCAGATACTTTATATGTGGTATGAAAGAGAGTTTCGAATCAAAAATGAGGCCGAGAAATTTAGTCTGTTCAACAACAGGAATTCTAGTGCCATCGAGTGTTAGATTTGGGTCATTGTGTGCTTTTCGTTTTTGACAGAAATGCATGCACACAGTTTTGGATTTAGAGAATTTGAAGCCGTTTTCGTCTGCCCAATTTTGTAGTTTGTTTAAACTCTGTTGAAGTTGTCGTTCTATCGTGTGCATGTTCTTAGATCTGTAACAGATCAAGAAGTCATCCACAAATAACGACCCTTCTGTTGATTGACCAAGACATTTGACTATATCATTTATTTTAAGTCCAAACAGTGTGACTGATAGGATTCCACCCTGTGGGACTCCCATTTCCTGTTTAGACGTTTCAGAAAAAGTTGAACCAACACGGACTTTGAAGTGTCTATCTGATAGGTAATTAGATATAAAATTGGGAAGGTTTCCACGTACGCCAAGGTCGTGAAGATCTTTCATGATGCCATACTGCCATGTAGTATCATAGGCCTTCTCAAGATCGAAGAACACAGCGACAAGGTGTTCTTTCTTGGCGAAAGCCTCTCGAATGAACGTCTCTAATCTGATGAGATGGTCATTTGTCCCTCTTCTATTTCTAAAGCCACTTTGAAGAGGGGATATTATATCGTTGGCCTCAAGAAACCAAACCAGTCTAGTGTTTATCATTCGTTCTAAAGTTTTACATACACAACTAGTCAGAGAGATAGGACGATAGTTGTTTGGGTCAGTAGCATCCTTTCCCGGTTTTGGGATAGGTATAATTGTGGAGTTCTTCCACGAATCGGGAATCTTTCCGGAAGCGTAAACTTGGTTGAATATGTAAAGAAGGCATGTTAGTGAAGAGTCCGGTAAGTGCTTTAGAAATTGATATGGAATATCATCAGGACCTGAAGCAGTGTCCTGTGATTTTCTAAGCGAATCAACAAGTTCTGGTAGGGTAAATTGTTCATTATAACTTTCTTTGTTTGATGATTTGAAATTGAGCCGTTTCTTTTCTCTCTTTTTTTTCAAAGACTGGAATTTTTGGGAGTGGTTTAGAGGGGATGAGTTTTTAGCTATGTTTTTTGCAAATGCATCAGCAATTTCAGTTATAGACGAGAAAATTTTGTTTTTATTAATGAGGTGGGAGGATGTTGCCTTTTTCTTTTTCCCACTTATTTTCCGAATCATATCCCATACTTTTTTTGAGGACGTGTTTGATGATATCTTGGATACATATTCTCTCCAGCTGTTTCTTTTGTCAATTTTAATTGATCGCCGAGCCTTTGCCCGCCAAATTTTAAATTCACTGTAGTTTGAAGCAGTTGGGCAATTGAAGTAGCGTCTTAGAGCAGCTGCCCGATTACTGCGTGTTTTAAAAGATTCTTCAGATAAAAGGAACTTCGTAGGTTTTGGAGCGGATTTTGGAATTGTCTTTTGGGCAATAGAAGTGAGTGTTTCAGTAAAAGTTTTGATAGGGTCGTCGAGGTTAGTAAAATTGTCTATGGTTAGTTTTTCAATGCACATGTGTTGGAATTGGGCCCAATCTGCTTTGTGCATATTCCATCGAGGTAGAGGATCATCAAGAGGAGTCCCAATATTCTGAAGAAAAATTGGGAAGTGGTCACTCCCACAAAGATCATCATTTACCCTCCAGTCATAGTCAAGTAAAATGGATGGATGGCATAATGATAGATCAATGTGGGTACGAGAGCCTGTAGCAGGGTGTAAATAAGTAGGGGTATTGTTGTTAAAAAGGCACAAGTTGTTTTTATCTATAAATTCCTCAATACGTCTTCCTCTCTCGTCTGTGTTGGGAGAGCCCCACAGGCTATTATGACCATTAAAATCACCGAGGATTATGAATGGTGTTGGGAGCTGGGAGACGAGATTATTGAGTTGCTCACAAGTGAAAACAATACTCGGAGGGAGATAAATTGAACAGACAGTTATTTGTCGGTGTAATGTTGCACAGACAGCAACAGCCTGTAAATTTGTGTTTAACTTGATCATTCTGTGAGGAATATTTTTATGGACAGCTACCGCTGCGCCACCTGCTGCTCTGCTAACTACAGTTGGAATATTAGTGTAGAGTGAGAAATTTCTAAGCGTGATTGGGTTTTTGAGCATGATTTCTTGAAGACAAAAAATGGCGGGTCTAAATTCTTTTGATAGATTCTGAAATTCTTCTATATTTGCCTTTAATCCGCGGATGTTCCATTGGATAATTGTGTTATTTATCTTTTGTTATTTTGGCTGGATTTCGATGGAGTTGAAGCACGAAGCGCGGAGGCATTCGTCTCCATCTCATCATCGAAATCTAGTAGGACATTGAACCGGTTTGTCGGGTCCTCTGATCCTTTGCCAAAGGTGACATTCAGATCCGGTCCTTCGGATTTGCCCCTCGCTATTTTAATTTTTTTCCTAGGTCTGTTGGTGGGTGATGTTGTCTCTGGTTTCAGTTGGGATCGAGGAACAGATGTGAGTGAGCGAGATCGCTGCGAACGCACATGTGCCCTAGATGTGCCAACCTTTGGAGGGTTTTCTCCTGAAGAGGAAGGTGTTTTTGATGGTGGTGCTGGTTTTGATTGTGGTGCTGGTTTTGATGAAGGTGCTGGTTTTGATGAAGATGCTGGTTTTGATGGTGATGCTGGTTTTGATTGTTTGCTGTTTTTGGTTGGTTTTCGAAAAGTCGTGAAACGGGATGGGTCCCCCGTGAGGATTTTCAAGTTCTGTTGACCAGCCATGTCTGGGACTTGTGAGCCCCAGGCAGGTATGTCTTCAGAAACTTGAACCGAAGCATCCTTGACCGTGACACTGTCAACCGGCGCCTTGCCTCGAGTCACTTGTGCGTAAGAGGGTGTAGCAATGTCTGCACTCCCGACTATCCTCCTGGCCTCGGGGAAAGAGACACCTCGGGTATATTTAACCCGTAATATCTCCCTCTCCTGGCTCCAGGTAGGGCAGTCGCGAGAAGAGGCAGCGTGCTTCCCCTCACAGTTGACACAGCGCAGGTTGGCGATGTCACAGTCATTTTGCTCGGTGTGACCCTCACGGCCACAATACTGGCAGATCGATTTTCGTCTACATCGCTTTTCGTGATGACCGTACTTCTGACAGTTTCGGCATCGCAATGGATTTGGGATGTAGACGGAAACGTTGTACCTCTGGTATCCGATTGTTAGTATTTGGGGTAGTGTTGGCGTTGAAAAAGTGATGATGAAGGTGTTTGTTTTGATTGTATCATTGTTTCTCCTGATCACCATCCGCCTCACCTCAGAGACCGGGACGCTCTCCTCCTGGAAATATGCCAGTATGTCTTCATCGGTGTCATTGCGCAAGGCTGGGCACCTGATTACCCCCTTGCTGCAATTAAGTGATGAGTGTGGTTTCACACTGACACCGATGCCGGCAAAACTGGTTGTTCCGAGTAGGTTCATCGCCTGTTGTTGGCGATAAACCTCTATAAGGAGATCGCCCGATCCCAATGGCTTAACGGATTTCACATCCCCTGCGATTCCCTGGATGCCCTTCCTCAACAGAAGTGGCGACAACGCGGCCGTTGTTTTACCACTCTGTGTGGAGGTCATCACAAGGAATTGCGGGAATTGGGTGTTCTGTGTTGCGTTTTGTGTTGTTTTTGAGCTAGGGTCATCGTTCCTGATTTTGGTATGTCCGTCGTTTTGGTGGTTTTTATCTTTACCCATGTGTATGTTTGTTTGTTTCACGATCTATGCCTCCACCCGCCACGGAGCCCAACAAGGGGACACTGGTGTGACGCGGATATCCAGCGCCAAGTGTCGGAGATACATAGAATAGTATACTCGTAAGAATATACATCCTCTTTGGCGGTGTGATGAAGTTGTAGCTGTCACAAAGGAATGCGTTTCTTGTATCCCGGCTTTTCTGGTGTTCATTACAGCTTAAAGAAAAACATGCCAAGTTATGCAAACTACAATGAAATACAAAACGTTTCAGATATGTCAGAATATCCCATTCATACCGTTACTTCGATCCGTTACCGACGGGTCAATATTGATGTCAGTAATATTTCACTTTTTATAAAGATGATCCGTTATAGCAATTTTTCTATAAGAATTAGTGAAAACTAAAGAAGTAATTGTTTGTGCTTACGTCCTATTAACAGCTAAGGTCATATATAAAGGTGCCATATTTTGGCGATTGAGGAAACCCGGAGTACCCCGAGAAATAACACCAACCTGCGGACAGTGCCTGCTGACTGCCCAACGTTGGCTATGAACCTACGACTCAGTGGTGGAGTACTAGAGATTGTAGAAAGTCAGACGCCTTAATCTCAATATAAGTGCTAATATAACAAAACTATGCTATACAAATTGTACATATGCGATATCGTATGTTCTTTTGATAGATGTTACGGAATGAGAGAGATACGGTAGGCTCAAGAGAAATATGGTACATTGTATACGTGTTTATTATCCGATCGGTATATTTTATCCTTAAGTAATATTTTCTACGCATGTTACACATTATTACAATAATGGGGTTGTACTGTCAGGTACTCTAATAGAACATAGTAGCGTAGTGAATTGAATGAAGTTGGTTGTCGAGTAGAGTTCATCGACGATTGACAGATATCAAAATACAACTTGACCCCACCTGTGTTAATTGTTTCTGTAACGTTTATGTGGACATTTTCCATCCTCACTGTTGACTAGTGATATAAAAGCGTGCCCGTTACCTAGTATTTAACAGGTAGCTGGTAACAGGTAAGGCACGTTTGTTTACATCTTAACTTCGTGTACAGTACGTACATGTGTAATAGAACGAGTCAGGCCTAGCGCACAATCCTAGCGTGAATCACACGCTCATGTGCCAAAGCCCCGCATCGCCTATAGGCTAACTGTCAACCCAGGTTCGATGGCTATACTTGTGTCGTTGGTTTGATATATTCACACGCCGACATCAATGGATAATTCTTGAAACAGTGATGATTTATTGTACAAATGATAGAACAAGGTTAAACAGACATAACAACTCTCACAGTCCCATTCTAACACCTACAATCCCTGACTACGCCTACTTCTAATTATCCTAATGTGGCATTCTAAAGAAACTAATCCGTCTGATTGCCCCATCCATCATAAAACTTTGTATTGCTTGAGCATTGTACCTACCTTTATCATTCTCTTCAAAGATCAGGTCTACATTTCCAGTTCCGTCCATCTGATCAACGAGCTTATATCTGCCCGAAAAGTCAGAGAGAGGTGTCAATTTCCACAAAATCTCATTTACTGACACCGTTATGTCCGTCTGAGTTTCCTTACTTGACATATTTGTCGAACATTTTGTTTGGTTTCTGAAATAGATAAAATGTGTTTTTGTAAATCTGCTGTAGACATTATCATCATACCCCTTTCGTTATATTATACAGACGCCAATCCTTTGTCAGAGACTATACAAAGCTTAAAAAGTACTCAACTCGTACGATGAATAATTGTTATCAATTGCACAAAGCAACACTGTATGAACCCGTACCTCTGTCTGTTCTGGCGTCGTTCTCTTGTCCTTAATCGCTCCTTTTCCCTAAATCCTTCTGGATCCAGTTCCTTCTGTTGCTGACGCCAGTTCATACTCCGCTGGCTGGAGGACAGCTTTACCTCATCAGATTTCCTTTTTTTTGTCTTTGGTACTGCCCTGTTAATGTAATTTGTGATGACAGTTATATAGTATAAAATATCACAGCGTTTTAAAGAGGACAAGTTCGCAGATAATATTATCCTACAAACAGGGTTGGAAATCGTCTAGCATAGAAAGAGATGCGTACGTTTTTCCCTATTAAAGTTGAGCCGGTTACTGGCGCTCTTAGGCACTGACATTTCATAGTTTGAAAAAGGCCATGTTGAATAGTAACTACAAAAGTAATATCACCTGACGTCACATAGTTTGTCTAATCATCTTTACTGATCATTTTGAGCAAAATTGCCGCAGATGTTTTCCCCTGTATGTTACAGACTTAGAACACATCGGACTTGTATATGACTTTGTACATCATCACATGGCTGTGAAGTTGACACCACGATTGTCGGTCATGATAATTAAATCAAAGGAATGACTTTCATGCTACCTCCCGTAAAGCGTATGTGACAAGTATTTTGCTATTCCATAATCTCATTCTGTTATTATATAGCAATCTAATGGACTAAGATAAAACGTTTTCAAATTTCAAATGCACATCCTGTTTGTGTCCAAATTCGATTTCGGTTAGTGTTCTTACCAAACTGAAGAATCTTATTCTGACTTTTTAAATTCAAATCCATTTCTAATTTCATATTACCACGTACCCGTTCATTCCCGATGAACTTGGCTCAGAATGATCCATTGAAATGAATTTCTGACTGCTGCCTTAATATGTATCCAACTGCATCGGCGATGTCAAATCTTCTCTGCAATAAAAGAAGTATTCTCCATTGAATGTAAACATTTGTCGACGTAGGTGCTTGCAATCCGGTTAGATTTCATCAGTTACTCTATGAAGACACGATAATTGACTTAAGCAAACTAGTTGGTTTTCTGCTCTAAAATGTATTAGAACTAAGCTAAGACTAAAGAGAGAGAGAGTGAAAATAAGTAAGCATTCTCCAATTCGGTAAAAGCAGATTAATACACACTGTAGCATATGTTTCATACTAATGTTTCTACGTTAATCAGAAAAGTATAGGCTAAATAAAATGGCGATGTCAAACATGTTTTTGTCTAGTTTGATTTGATGTTGAATATTTCGCTTATCGTCCATAAAATGTTAAAGAAACTGTAATATCACCTACCTGATTACTTATTTGTTTACAGAATATGCATAAGAACTGAACAGGTCCAGTACACTCTGCCGATTGAGCTATATAGCTGTAAAGACCTATAATAGCTCTATTGACCTATCTCAAATTTTCATGTGAAAACGAAACAAAGTTGCTTTTAAAAGAAGATTGTATTATTTGGGTTGATAACAAAAGACATTAAATATAAGTATTTTTTTTAGAAAATAATGATGTAAAACATTATTTTTTTACATTTATAAACAAGAGGCCCAGAGGGCCCGTATCGCTCATCTGAATATAATTTAAGTAATTGGTAGGAAGTAAAGATATAGCACTCCATGGTAGGTGCTGCAAGTACATATGAAATTTCAGAAAGATCCATCCAGTAGTTGAGATATAGAGAACAAACTTCAAACAGAGCCCCACCCCTTTGCCCCTACGGGGGTCATACCCACCAATTATACAAAATTGAGTCACCGTCACCCAAGGATGCTCCACACTAAATAAGGATAAAATCCCTTAATCCTGATGGTCGAAGAAGGATTTTAAAGGTTTTACCTCTATTTTTTCTATTGGGCCCAGCCCTTCTGCCCCCCTCGGAGACCACACCTACTGCTAATACAAAATTGAGTCCCCTTGGCCCAAGGATGCTCCAGACTAAATTAGGATTAAATCCCTTAATCCCTATGGTAGAAGAAGGATTTTAAAGGTTTTACCTCCATTTCCCCTATTAGGCCCCACCTCTCTGCCTACAGCGGGGTCAGACACACCGTTTATACAAAATTGGTTCCCCTTCACCCAAGAATGCTTCAGACCAAATATGGACAAAATCCATAGAAGAAGATGAAGAAGGATTTTAAAGATTTACGTCTATTTCCCCTATTGGGCCCCACCCCTCAGGTCCCAGGGGGGCCACACCCACCATTTATACAAAATTGGTTCCCCACTACCCAAGGATGCTCCACACCAAATATGGACCAAATCCTTTCATTCCTACAGAAGAAGGATTTTAAAGAATAATTGGGTATGTTTCCCCTATTGGGCCCAACGGCTCAGGCACCTGGGGGGCCAGATCCACGGTGCATACAAAATTGGATCCCCTTCACCCAAGAATGCTTCAGGCCAATATGGAACAAATCCTTTCATTCCTACAGAAGAAGAAGGATTTTAAAGAGTTTGCTATATTTCCCCTATTGGGCCCCGCCCCTAAGCCCCCAGGGGGGCCAGACCCACCATTTATACAAACTTTGTTCCCCTTCGCCCAAGGATGCTTCTGACCAAATATGGACCAAATCCTTTCATTCCTACAGAAGAGGAAGGATTTTAAAGAATAATTTGCTATGTTTCCCCTATTGGGTCCCGCACTTCAGGCCCCGGGTGAGCTAGACCCATGGTTTATAAAAAATTGGTTTTCGACTACCCAAGGATGCTTCTGACCAAATATGGACCGAATCCTTTTATTCCTACAGAAAAAGAAGGATTTTAAAGAATAATTTGCTATGTTTCCCTTTTTGGTCCCCGCCCCTCAGGCACCTGGGGGACCAGATCCACGGTTTATACAAAATTGGTTCCCTTTCACCCAAGGATGCTTCAGACCAAATATGGAACAAATCCTTCCATTCCTACAGAAGAAGAAGGATTTTAAAGAATTTGCTATATTTCCACTATTGGGCCCCGCCCCTCAGCCCCCAGGGGGGCCAGACCCACCATTTATACAAACTTTGTTTCCCTCCCCCCAAGGATGCTCCACGCCAAATATGGACCAAATCCTTTCATTCCTACAGAAGAAGAAGGATTTTAAAGAATAATTTGCTATATTTCCCCTATTGGGCCCCGCCCCCAAGCCCCCAGGGGGGGCCAGACCTTCCATTTATACAAACTTTGTTCCCCTTACCCCAAGGATGCTTCTGACCAAATATTGACCAAATTCTTTCATTCCTACAGAAGAAGAAGGATTTTAAAGAAATTGCTTTATTTCCCCTAATGATAAAATAAACATCTAATTGTATACTTTTTGTAGTCAACATTACCATAAACTTTATTGTTTTATGCGACTTTGCTTTATTTTAATGAAAATTGAAATCTGAGAAAATATAGCTCAATACAGCTATACTCTATAGGTGAATATAGCTAAATATATATTTATAGCTATATAGCCCAAACGGCAGAGTGTACTGGACTTGCTAAATAGGTTTACTGTTACGGTTGAATCAATACACAATATCCTGAAAGCATACAGGCCTGAATCACGTCTAAAAACAGTTTGTGGAAATTACTACGTTCCCACATATATTATTGAACTTGTGTTATCTAAGTTTATTTTCTTTTACATACACTGGTGTCAAATAACAGCGATCCTTTACTGCGACAAAAGAAAATGTGTTCGAACACCGGTACTAAAATAGAACAGCTGCAACATCTATAAATACATTTCACCTGGTTTTTCCAGATCCTTTGTTAGTTAGCTATTAAACGAGATCTTTTTATGTTAATACTTGGTAAGTGTGCGTACATTGAAAACACATTTGAGATGTTACTGTAAACGAAATTGCTACTGCTATATCATGTTTGAGATGCAGGCCAAACATTGAAAAATAACAATGTCCGAATGACTGGTTTTCATAATTAATATTTCACTGGAATATTTAATAAACTGTGTTGGGAGGAAGCAAGTATTTGATGTTAATATTTTCAGTTTTGTATTGGTTTCCATTTTTATACATTTGTTGTGTTGTAAATATGTGAAAATAGTATTAAAGTACCAGGTAATCGAAACGACTTGATTGTTGTTTAGAGTATCTGGGTCTGCACCTATGAACGCCGTCTCAAGCCCAATAGCAGATTTTGTGCCCAAGCCCTGTTTTGTCTACCGGGGAAATCATCAAAAGAATGTGACATTTTGTCTGATTTGGATGAATTTTGGAAACTTTCTGCTCTCAATATACCAAGTTACAGGAAAAATGTCTTGAGTAAAGGTTCCTTGCTTGAGCATGATAACAGTTTCATAAGCACATGCTCCGGCGTAAAATTATTACTCCTTTTAGCGTTCTTGAAAAACTTCACCGTAGTGAAATAGGTAGCCGGTTTCCTGAAGTACAGACAAATTGATACATGTGATTCATTGATTAAAAACCAGCTGAATTAATGCCTGGATTGCTTTGCAATACTATACTATTGAAAGAACACATTCCGAGTTTAAGTATATAAGTGTAAATACACTTTGTATGTTCAACATATATAATTATGAAATAAGGTATTCCGAGTTATATTAATCATTTTTATTTTGCCCAGGTGGGCGTTCGCAGAGGATCGTAACGAGGGACTATTTCATATCCGTCTTGGGGTGAAGACGAGTGACGTATCCCCAATATCACCTGGCTACCCCGAGGCCCAGAATATACACATCCCTGTCATATCTACGGTTCACATAAAACCTGCGATACCTTGTCAGACAATATACTAAGATATACATGTGTATGCCTCTGACATGAATTAGTTGTTAGCTATTCAAACATCACCTATTCTTATTTATTGAAGCGCGAAGGCAAGTCTGTATAAATAGCATGACACGAGGCATTTACAGTAGAACCCTTATAATGAAAGTAATATAACTCTTTTCGAAGTAGTTAATACCACTAAATTCTTAACCATCGGGAACATATTGGTCTGATAAACAAGATATATCTTATCATATTTATGTTCATTTTTCAAGCTGACGTTTGTCCTTCACTTTTTCGTTTGTTTGGTGTAATTTCTAAGGCACTTGTTTTGTGTTGTTGGGCCGTAGAGAAGTTAAACTATTAATACTAAGTAAGGTAAGCTGGCCCTGGTTGCTAAAAGGTTTATTAACTTTAACATGTGATTAGTGAAAATTCAAATTGTTTTCGATTAGAAACAATGCCTTTCGGAGAAAACCAGTTGTTCAAAACACGTCAATCTCATCTGCCTTTACGAATCTATCGATGTGAAATGATATTAGCTGTTCTTATTTTTGCATATTTTAGAATTTCCTTCACCACACTTGTCAACTCTTACCAACATTTGAGCAATCGTGGCCTGATTGCGAAATGATTAAATAAAACTTATCTTCCTAGAACTAAATAACATGAATGCATACAAACTCATCGCACGAACAACGATTGAACAATCTACATTTTTTTCTGATTGTAATAATCAAAAGGAACTGACTTTTTTTTACACAACAAAATATACCCCAAAGTACAATCAGCAACATTTTATATCCCTATATACAAACAAAAATCAAAATAAAGTTATATCCCTATTTTAAAAGCAGCAATGAGATAAATCCGTATGTACAACAAATGATTATTCTACCCTGCACAAACAAATATGAGTAATATCCCTCTATATAAACAACAAAGATTTATATCCCAATCTAGAAAAAAATGACAAAAATACAAACATTAACTACAAAGTCGTATACTATGTACAAACAACTAAGATACTTACACCTAGGTACACACAACTAAGAGACTTAACCCCTATGTACAAACAACTAAGAGACTTAACCCCTATGTAAAACAACTAAGAGACTTAACCCATGTGCACAAACAACTAAGACCCTTAACCCCTATGTACAAACAACTATGAGACTTAACCCCTATGTACAAACAACCAAGAGACGCCATATGCACAGACATGATACTTACCCCTTTGACTTAACAACTAAGAAACTAACCCCTATTGTACAAACAACTAAGATATTTACCCCTATGTACAAACAGTTGAGATGTTTACCCATATGTACAAACAAATTAGAGCCTGACCCCTTTGTACAGAAAACAAATATGTTATCCCTCTATACACAAACAATAAAAATGTAATCTCTATGTACAAACAACAAGTATGTATAAACAACAAAGGCTTACACCCACTAATTATACAAAATCAAAATTGAGTCCCCTTGACCCAAGGATGCTCCAGACTAAATAAGGATAAAATCCCTTAATCCTGATGGTCAAAGAAGGATTTTAAAGGTTTTACCTCTATTTCTCCTCTTGGGTCCCGCCCTTCTACCCCCTAGGAGACCTCACCTACTATTACTTATACACAATTGAGTCCCCTTGGCCCAAGGATGCTCAAGACTAAATTTTGATAAAATTCCTTAATCCCTATGGTAGAAGAAGGATTTTAAAGGTTTTACCTATATTTCCCCTATTGGGCCCCGCCTCTCTGCCTCCAGGGGAGTCAGACACAGCGTTTATGTAAAATTGCTTCCCCTTCCCCTTTAAACAAAATTGGTTCCCCTTTACCCAAGGATGCTTTTTGACCAAATGTGGAACAAATCCTTTCATTCTTACAGAAGAAGGATTTTAAAGAATTTGTTACATTTCCTCTATTGGGCCCTGCCCTAATCAGACCCACGGTTTAAACAAAATTGGTTTCCCTTCACCCAAGAATGCTTTAGACCAAATATGGACCAAATCCTTTAATTCCTACAGAATAACATGGATTTTAAAGAATTTGCTATATTTCCCCTATTGGCCAACGCCCCTCGGGCCCCGGGTGGGCCAGACCCACGGTTTATATAAAATTGGTTCCCCTTCACCCAATAATGCTTCAGACCAAATATGAACCAAATCCTTTCATTCCTACAGAAGAAGAAGGATTTTAAAGAATAAATTGCTGTTTCCCCTATTGGGCCCCATCCCTATGGCCCCTGGGGGGCAAGACCCACGATTTATACAAATTTGGTATCCCTCCACCTTAGGATGCTTAAGACCAAATATGGACCAAATCCTTTCATTCCTACAGGAGAAGAAGGATTATACAGAATTTGCTATATTTCCCCTAATGTGCCCCACCCCTCAAACCCTAGGGAGGCCAGACCCACCATTTATACAAAATTGGTTTCCCTTTACCCAAGGATGCCTCTGACCAAATTTGGTCAAAATCTGCTCAGTCGTTCATGACTAGTAGCGTTTTAAAGGAAAAGTTGACGGACGACGGACGAACGACGGACGCAGCGGTATGGCATAAGCTCACCATAGTCCTTCGGACCAGGTGAGCTAAAAACACAGAGATTTACCCCGTACCTATTTACAGGCAGCACGGAATGTTACCCTCGAGTAGGACACACAAATAGTGTTACCTCGTATAAAACATTAAGTCTGGTACATCTATGCATTATTCACAGAGAAAAGACACTTACGTATTAGAAAGAAAACATATGTCCAGAGTAAGAATCAAAATAACACTTATTGCTAACGAAATATTCCGATGCCCCATCTGCTGTTAAATTTCAACACTAAACAGGCGTATGTGTGTTTCTACTATATATAGAGTGTATTCGGACACAGTCTTCGTTGATTGGACGAAAAAAGACCTATAGCGTACCTCTGGCTGTGTATATGCTTTCCGAAAATCATTGCTAAAAATAATACTGCGGTAATAGCCGATGTAAAATTACAACCATTTTGTATGAGAAATATGTCCGAACACAGGTGTTAATTAACATCCGTTTTTGTTTTCAGGTTATGCTCCCATTGGTCTATAAATTGGCTTGAGAACATTTAAAATATATTACAAGAAACTGACATTTTAACCTATGGACAAATAATTTCAGCCTACTTTTTCTACAGGTAAAATAAAACCTGTCAACAACAAGCATCATTTTTTTCGATTTGATATGTCAAACAAATTAAATAACACTTGTCAACAGCGAACATATCTCTATCTATTGGCTGTACAGAATTACAGAAACCTGTCAACAGCGAACATATCTCTATCTATTTGTTGTACAGATTAACAGAAACCTGTCAACATCGAACAAATCAAATATCTATCTCTTTGTTGTACAGATTAACAGAAACCTGTTATAACGAACATATCTCTATCTATTTGTAGTACAGAATAACAGAAACCTGTCAACAGCGAACATATCTCTATTTTTTTCTACAGGTAAAATGAAACATGGCTATTTAATAAATGGTTTTGAGACCTGTCACAAATTCAGTTAAAACACAGATTCATGCATGTTCCATGCGGTTAAGTTGGCCGTTTGACTTATTTTCATCGGCAATATAACATGTTGTCGATATTATTATTATTGCATAAACAATTATGCATACCATGCGGGTTTAAACGACTACCTCCTCATAATATACAGAGAAAACCAGTATCTATTCAATTATTTAAATATACTTACTGGAATTCCTGCATGACCGCTAACATAGCTTCATATCACCGTTGGTATGTCTACAGTTCCCATTAGATCACTGTTACACGACACACAAGTGTGTACTCCAATGTGTATGTGTTCTACTACTATATGAAGTGTACGGTTACCCGACTATTAAATGATTAAATGATCACCAAATGTAAACACTTACACTGTTTTAACTTCACTGTAAACCCCTGACGGCTTATACACAGGTATACACACACATTTCACAGCTCACTGAAGCACATTAGGAACACTTCCTTGTTCGTATTAAAAGGGAAGTTGGAAGATAAGGCCATTCAGTTAGATACATATGTACAACCAACATAATGGAATGCTTCGCTATGTACGAACAGAACCATTATAAGCTCTATTGCTATCTACAAACTTAAATAACTAGTCAGAGCAACTATGAATTACATAGATTGGCACACACAACATAAAGTTATACCTTAATGTACAAATCATAATGAATTACATTCCTATAACCATACAACAGAAAGGTATGCTGCTAGTGTTCACAGATAGAGTTGTACAGCTGTCTTCTAAACAGAAATTTATATCTACGAATTAATATCAAAATATTACGTTTCCATGAGAATTGGTACTCAGAATAAAATGTTTGTCCCTTGATCATTATATTAATATACAAATAAGTTTCACTTACCGTGAGAGAGCTTGCAGACCTTCAGGTTTCCATGTCGTATGATTTTTCTGAATAAGTTTTCCTATATATAGGTTATGTTCGGTCACGTTCGGTCCCATTCGAATAGAGACTCGGTTAGTAGTCGGGTGAGTGTTCGAACAAGTCCGAATAAAGTACGAACATAATACTGTGTTAGGTTGTTCGGGCGTGACTGTTAAAAGACCTCTGAAACGACTATCTGCAATTATGACTAGACTGTGTGTAAAGTGATCTGCCATGAAAATGTTATCCTGTATAGATGCCCCATACACTTAAACACAACCACGCACAACTGTAATAATCTTGTAAAAGTGTAAAGTTATATAAACACGTATCTTTGTTTCTCCGTGATTTATTCTTTGTCTCTCTCTGTGTTTGTCTTTGACTGTTTTTCTGTGTTAGTGTTATTCTCTCGGTCTCTGACTGATTATCTGTGTTTCTTTCTTGGTTTCTCTCCCTGTCTGTCTTTTATTGTTTCTCTGTCTTTCTTTCCTTATTTCTATCTCTCTTTCTCTCTCTCTCTCTGGCTGTTTATCTGTGTTTGTTTCTTGGTGTCTTTCTCTGTCTGTCACTGTCTCTGACTGTTTCTCTGTGTTTGTTTCTCGGTTTTTCTCTCTGTCGTTGTTTCCTTATTTCTCTCCCTGTCTGTTTCTGACGGTTTTTCTGTCTTTGTTCTCTCTCTCTCTCTCTCTCTCTCTCTCTCTCTCTCTCTCTCTCTCTCTCTCACTGTTTCTCTGTGTTTAATTCCTTATTACTCTCTCTGTCCGTCTCTGGCTATTTCTCTGTGTTTGTTTCTTGGTGTCTCTTTCTATCTGTCTCGGTCTCTGACTGTTTCTCTGTCGTTGTTTCCTTATTGCTCTCCCTGTCTGTCTCTGACCGTTTTACTGTCGTTGTTTTTTGGTTTCTCTGTCTGTCTCTGACTGTTTCTCTGTCTTTGTTTCCTTATTTCGCACTCTGTCTGGCTCTGGCTGTATCTCTGTGTTGTCTCTTGGTGTCTCTCTATCTGTCTCTGTTTTACTATCTTTCTGTGTTTTGGTGTCTCGATGGTGTCTCCCTCTGTCTGTCTCTGGCTGTATCTGTGTTGTCTCTAGGTGTCCCTCTCTATCTGTCTCTGTTTTACTATTTTTCTGTGTTTTGGTGTCTCGGTGGCGTCTTTCTCTGTCGATGGCTGTTTCTTTCTCTGTTCATGCGTGACTATCTCGATGTCAGTGTCTGACTGTTTTTGTCTTTGTTTCTGGGTTTCTCTGTCTATCTTTGTTTTGTTTTTTGTTTCTTGGTTTCTTTCTTTGTCTGTGTTTGTTTTTCAAAATCTTTCTATCACTGTCTCTGACTGTTTCTCTGTGTTTATTCTTAGTTTCTCAACCTGTCTATCACTGTTTGTTTTTCTGTCTTTATTTCTGGGTTTCTCTATCTATTCTCTGTTCATCTGTCACCGACTATTTTTTTCCTGTTTTTGTATCTTTGTTTCTTTTTCTGTTCATGCTTAACTATATTTCTGTTTTTTTCTAAGTTTCTCTCTGTGTTTGTCTCTGACCTTTTCTCTTTCTTTCTTTCTCACTGTTTGCCTCTGACTGTCTGTTTTTGTTTCTGGTATTCTCTCTGTCTCTTACTGTGTTTCTGTGTTTGTTTATTTGTTTCTCTCTATGTCTTTTGTCCCTGCCTGTGTTTTTGTGTTTGTTTCTGGGCCCATGTCTCTGTTTATGTCTGACTTTTTCCTGTTGTTGTTTCTTTGTTTTTCTCTCTGTCTATCCCTGACAAAAACATATCCTGTGTGTACCTCTGTATTAGAGAACTCATTATTTGCTATGATGCTAATAGGGATTGTTTTACTTAATATGTTCGTTCATGTTCGGACGGAAGCCTCGACGATTTGATAAACATGTATATCTACCGCATAACCGGCTGTGACTGATATGCTGACCGAACAATGTTGCTAAAACTAAAACCGCGGCAATAGTCTCTGTGAACGACAGGCGTGTGTAATCTCTCTCTCTGTATTAAGTATTTCGAAGGAAATATGAAACTAGGCCGTCACGCACTTTGTGTTGTGCTTGTAAATAAACACATACCATTAAATTAAAATTTTCAACAAATGCCCCATTTTTCTCAAATATAACCTTTGCTCTCTGAATTACTACCTATAAGGTCCCAAATACAATTTTAACGGAAATATATGACATGATATTTATCCGAAATATTTCCCGGTACTCCAAATACATATCAACATTCCAGTGGGACCATCATCATTTAGCGTGTTGTGTGCTAGTTGGCGTAGTAATTTGTTGGGTTTCTGGTGTTACATTGTAATACAATACTGAGCAACAAAACGTTCTCTGAACGATATCCTTCATACTACTGCGTAGGAGTACCCGGTTTTCCCTATCACGCTACCTAGTCATATTTATTATTAGACTGTTCGGTCATTTTCGGATAGAAGCCTCGTTGTGTGTGCACTGTTGTCCGAAAACTGTTGCTATAATTATACTGCGGTAATAGTCTTTGTTAATAACAGGGTAGTGTACTACTCCACTTTGACGACTTGTCTATGCATATATTTGCGAATATGCATGTGAAACATCGAGGAAATAGCAGTAGTCTGATATCTTTCTACTGTTTAATTTTTACAAACGAAAATAAGATAAACGTACTTTATTACCTTGACATCTCAGAATATTTTAGGTAGGCTTCAATACTAATGCGTAAACGACAACATTACTTTGTATCGTGCTCGAAAGTGACCAATGACATCACATGGCATTAGAGTTAAGAGGAAGTTAAAAATGCTAACATGGTTCATCTTGATTAATATACAGAAAAAAATGTTTCATACTGCCTGTTTCGGTCTTTATCTCTCATGTTTGTCTCTGTCTTATCTCATGTGTCTCTCATCGCCGTCTTGATGTCTAAACAAAGTCATTGCATAATGATGGATAGTAATACAATTGATACATTACAATTCATAATACAATTTGTATTGTTTTAGCCTTTCTTATAATCTTTTAAACCTTTCTGATAATTCATTGTTAAAATAACGACTCGCTACAGTATTAATGGCGGTTTCCACGTGTGCACCGGCATTGATGAAGCGATCAATATAGTGACATTGCATAAAGTTGTGTGTATGTTGTCATTAATGTTTGTTCGTGTCTTATCTCCTTTTCTTTTTCTGTCTCTCTGCTTTTGTAGATCTAAGTTTCTCATTTTGTTTGTGTACAGCGGCTGTCTTTCTGAATTTGTCCGTCTTTCTGTCTATCTATGTCACTGACTCTCTCTGTTTTACTGTTTTCTGTGTTTGCTTCCTTGTTTCTGTCAGTCACTCTCTATTCTATCACTGTTTCTCCGTCTTTTTTTTTCTTGTTTCTTTTGGCCGGGTCTGACGTCATTTTTGTCTTTGTTTTCCGGTTTCCCTCTCTATATGTCTTTCACTGTTTATCTGGGTTTTTTTTTGGTGTCTGCCTGTTTGTTTGTGTCTGTCTGTCCGTATTTGTGTGTCTGTCTGTCCGTCTGCCTGTGTGTCTGTCTGTGTCTCTCTGTGTTTGTGTCTGTGTGTCTGTCTAAAAAGGTATTTTGAAGGAAAATGTGGTAAGGACGTCAAGCGCCTTCTTTTTCTTGTAAATAATCACATGTCACTGTGTACCCTTAGTGTTCCGTTTGCGTCGTAAATGTCCTTTAACCTATGAACTACATCATATGATTTACAAAACCTTATATTTGGAATAGTTCGCGTTAATCAAAAGCCATTTCAAACTCCGAAAAACTCATTTTATAAGGACTGTGCAACTGCTTTGTACATGAATATGATGCATACGCGGATTCATTTTATAATTTTATAAGTGAATACAACTTTTACAGTATAATATCAATTTTAACAGTATCTGGTGCTGGGACCGCCATTTAGCGTGTTGTATGTTTTTTTGGTGTTCATATATTACTTTGTGACACATCTGAAAATTTTCTGAATGACTGTATCAGTGTAAATGATTACAAAAGTGCTTATATTTTGACAAAATTGGCGTCGAAATGATTATTGGGTTTTTGTATGTCATTTAATAGTAAACAAAGCAAGTAACAACTTTTTGAACAAATATTTTTCTATCTCGAGTTGAAAAAGTTTATGTTACTTGATTAAGTGATTCTTCAGTACATTCTGTTATAGTTAGAACAAACAAAATCCAGCAAAGGATATTACATGCCGCTTGCTAATTCTGAATTTGAAAGCATATATAAGATAGTAAATTTTATGTATTTTACTTGGCCCCAATATATACCCCCCTGGAGAACGTATATCTAGTTTTTTTCATAACAAATCAACTCCATTTATCTCCAATTGCTTTAAAATACTGTTCTTAAATTAACAATAACAGTCCTGCAAAACATGCAAAACACAGTGTGTTAGCTACTGCTATTTCGCTAGTTAAGTGTTTATCCAAGTATGAACTAGTTCAAGTACTTATTTCAATTGTTTAATGATGCACCAGGCTAATGTAATCAAGATTGTGGTTGAATAATCATCTCACAGTCCTTATGGTACGGAATGAGCGTTTTTGTAACCAAGGAATTTATGTCAATTAATAGAATATCTGATTTTGCCAATGTCATGTTTTGGTAAACATGCCATTCAAGATGGCTGCAATAATTATGTACCTGATTCTAGTACCCTGTACCCCGTACCCTATAACCCCTATCCCGTTCACTGTTCTTTCATAGCACGATACATTCGATACTATATGTATCTTGATACACATATCTGATTTAAAAGTTAGTTTCACAATACATGTAGCTTTACAATATAAATAGTTAATACAGTTTAAATATATCTTTTTCGAGCTGTTGTACGTTTTTGTATCACTTCAAAGTGGATAACATCGATTCTGGTGTTTAAAAAGAGAATAAGAACTCACAAATCGAATTATTTAAACTTTGATTGATAATACCCGAATTGAAAGTGTATTTCCTTATGCAGGCAAACAAATTGTTGTGCTACAATACACAACAAAGTCTTGCGAAGCTGAACCTCCAGAAGATTACAGATTCAATTTTTAGTGAATTAAATTTGATATCCCATTTTTTGGCCCATGCATTAATATAACCTAGATCATTACTTAATTTCACTGCAATTTCATTTTGATTGTTGTCTATCACTTCATGGAGAGAAGTATCATATGCAAAAAGTTTTATTTTACTTGTTACAAATTCTGTTATATCATTAATATAGAATAGGAAAAGAAATGGACCAAGGACCGAGTCTTGCTTTGACATGCTTAAAAATTGAATAAAAACCTTCAGTTGATACTCTCTGCTTTCTATCAGAAAGATAATTATTAAACCATTGTAATATTTTCCCTTTATGCCATACGATTCCAATTTAAAAAGTAAACCCTCATGCCAAACTCTATCAAATGCCTTACAAAATACAAATATGATTTCATTATTTTGATCCAAGTTATTTACAATAGTGTCACATACAGATAACAAGAGGCCCATAGGGCCTGTATCGCTCACCTGGATACCAAAGCAATCATTGCAAAATATTCTCCTAATGAGATCAAGGGAATATGCCAGACCCCAAGGCCAATCCTTGTAGCATATCTGTACATGTATTAGATTCTTCATGCCCAGCAATGTTATGTATGGTTATGGGGTGGGGATCTCATCTGTTTCCAAGCTTTGACTCAAAAACTAGGTCTCTAGGGTTGTGGCCAGACCCCAGGATCAATTCTAATATCGTGACTGCATTTGTCTCTTTTTGCCCAGCATTTGTATATATAGTTTTGGGGTGGGGATCTCAACCATTTCAAAGTTATGACCCAGGGGTTAAGTCTGCAAGGGTGGGGCAGACCCTTGGGTCAATTCTAATATCATGACTGCATTCGTCTTTTTATGCCCAACAATTGTATATATAGTTTCGGGGTGGGGCTCTAAACCATTTCGAAGTTATGACCCAGGGGTTAAGTCTCCAAGGGTGGGGCAGTCCCCAAGGCCATCCTGGAAGCATATGTTCAATCATCTCTTTATACTCAGCAATTGTATATACCGTTATAGGGTGGGGCTCTCAACTGTTTCCAAGCTGTGACTAACAAACTAGGTCCCTAGGGTTTCGGTCAGACCCCAGGGTCTATTCTGATATCATGACTGCATTCGTCTTTTTATGCCCAGCATTTATATATAGTTTTGGGTTGGGGATCTCAACAGTTTTAAAGTTATGGCCCAGGGACTATGTCTCCAAGGGTGGGGCCAGACCCTATAGCCATCCTGGAAGCAAATGTGCATTCTTCTCTTTATACTCAGCAATTGTATACCATGGTTATATGGTAAGGATCTCAATCATTTCCAAGTAATACACTTTTTTGGCCCCACCCCTTAGCCCGGGGGGGGGGGGGGGTCAGCCCCATCATTTGTATAATTTTGAAACCTGCAATATACAATTATACCTGATTATACAATTTCACAATGCGTGTTACACAGTATTACAGCGACCGTTAGGCTGTCAAGAATGGGTTTGGCTCCAAGGTAACAGAACAGGTAAATAACAATTTGATGAGTGTCCGGAGTTTTACCTGACCAGTGCCTGACACACAGAGCTGATATGCGATACCGTTTGACCGTAATGAATAGTATTTGCATTCGTTTGCCTATGGCTCCCCTTCACCTGGATTTTCACACCCCTGGCCTTACCCGACGAGTTACGTAAGTGCCCCAGGCGGGGAGAAAACTACATGTACAAAGTGATTATGTTTACCTGTGTACGGGATTGTGTTGTAATTTTACATGTGTCGATTAAGTTTGTTTAAAAACACAGAAAACACAATTTCTAAATATAAGAATGTAAAGACAGAAAGATAAGTGTATAGATGTTGCTAGAATATAGAAACATACGTAAACATCAAGTTTATATGTTTAAACACGAAACCGTATAAAATCTTAATATTTGGCAGGTGGCTTCCTGGGACAGAGCCAAACATAGTTTACGAATGAAAATGACCTCAACCTACTTTAGTGGTCACAGAGGCCAACAACATTTTAATGGATTTGTTCTTGAGAACTAAAAGAAATGGATTCATAAGATTTTGCTGGTTGCCCTTTGGAATAGAGCTGCCCAATTTGAGAAGGAAAATGACATTGACCTACTTACAAGATCACAGGGGAAAATATGTCAAGCAACTTCTGAAGAAGAATCAAAAAGCATAGAATCTTATAATAATATTTTGCTGGTAGTTTCAACAGATGGAGCCAACAAAGTTTGCGAGGGAAATATTTATAGTGCAATTTAGTATTTAATGAGAATATTTTGCTATGACTGCTTAAATATTCAGGTGAGCGATACAGGCCCTCTTGGGCCTCTTGTTTAGGTCACCTGAGACTAAGTCTCAAGTGACCTATTGCGATCGCCTTTTGTCCGTCGTGCGTCCGTAAACAATTTACATTTTCGACTTCCGCTCCAAAACCACTGAACCAATTTCAATGAAATTTTGCTGGAACCTTCCATGGACAAAGGTTAACAAAAATTGTTGCCGGTTTAGTCCCAAGCCCCCAGGGGCCTGAGAGGCGGGGCCAAACAGGGTCAAATTGACTAAAAATACAAAAATCTTCTTCTAAAGACCTAGATATGGTAGAATCAAATACTCTTCATAGATGGAAGGGTCTGAAGGTGCTTTACACAAATTGTGAATTTCTTGACCCTGGGGTCTCACGTTTTCCCCCGGGGCGGGGGTAAACTTTACTATAGTTTATATAGGGAAATCACATTTTGGACCAACATTTGTTTAATTTCCATTGGAAGTAATTCAATTTAGGTAAGCATTATCAGTATTAGGTAGCAGTTTGATAGTATGCACATATCAGCTCTGACTGACATCCACCCCCCGGGGCTGATGGGTTTGGCCAAAAAGGGTCAAATTTCAAAAATCTTCTTTTCAAGACCAAGATATGGTAGAATCAAACACTCTCCATAATTGGAAGGGTCTAGTCTTAAGGTTTATGACCCTAGGGTCTCACGTTTACACCCTGGGGAAGTAAGGGTGGGGGGCAAAATTTATTATGGTTTATTATGGCAAATGATACTTTGAATATTACATGTTAATAATTTGATTTGAATTATAACTTTGAGTTGACAGTTTGATACTTTGAAAATTTTGAGCCAGCCCTACCCCCGGGGCTGATGGGTCCCAAAGGAGTCAGTGTGCTAAAATTCCTTCATTTTCCTTTTTTAGAATCAGAGGTGCTAGTTTCAAATACTTTTTAGTCTTAAATCTGTTTTCTAGATATTGAATAAGGTGGTTTTATTGTTTTTTGTCACTTTGAATAATATTTCTGTTCATGTTAAAAACAAAATCAACTCTCTGTATAAATATATCAGGTGACCGTTAAGGCCCATGGGCCTCTTGTTAAGAAATGTAATCGACTGTTAGTTTCAAATTCGTTATTATCGTATGTCAGAAAGATATTTGACATAGTTGTTTTTAAATATTTTCATAACTACTTTGTAGATAACTCGCTTGTTTACACTTACCAAACAGGTTGTATGCCAAATCATTCCATCGTTCATCAACTCATTGAAATGTACCATACTATTTGCTATTCACTTAAGAAAAAAAACATGCATGTTAATTTTTCGTAACATCTCAGGGGCATTTGATAAGGTAATTACTTAATGCATTTTACAGAGGAAAACAATATTTTGATCCTGGTTGATTTCGAGAAAGCCTTTGACTGTTTCATGGCATTTCATATATGAAGTACTCAGATTTTTTAACTTGAAGACAACATTATAAATTGGATCAAAATTTTTAATAATCAAACCTCATCTGCAGTAATACAAAATGGCTTCCTATAAAACTGTATTCCTATCAAAAGAGGCTGTCGTCAAGGGGACCCGGTTTCATCTTATCTTTTCTTACTTGTGGCTGAAATCTTGGCTATTCTGGTAAAAACATAATAAAAACATAAAAGGTATAAATTTAAATAACAAAGAACACAATCTCTCACAGTTCGCCAGTGACAGTTTTATTCTAGATGGTTCTGAGAAAGCATTCACTGAGGCTTTGGGAACTTCAGTATGCTTTAATATCAGGTCTGAAAGTAAACACAACAAAACCCAAGTTTTATGGATAGGCTCAAAGAAATTTAGTGCCGATGTTTATCTTCATCGATGGAAACTACAATGGAATGTTTCAACTTTCAATCTATTGAGAATACACTTTTCTGTTTACTAGACAAAATTACAGACCTTAACTACAAAAACAAAACAAATGAGATAGAATTAATTTTAAAACAATGGTATAGAAGAAATATCGCTCTTATTGGAAGAATAGTAGTTCCTAAAATATCTCATAATACCCAAAATAACACATCTGTTCGTTGCAATACCTAACCCGAGCAAAAACACAATTCAGTACTTAAACACTTCATTTTTTAAATTCATATGGCAGTCAAACACAGAAAAAAATAAAAGACAAACTCTAGTGAAAGATTATAAAGACGGAGGATAAAAAATGATTAACTTAGATAAATTTATTACTAACCTCAAATCAACTTGGATTAAACGGCTTTTCACAGCAAAAACAAAATAATGCATTAATTTGTTTAAATCAGAAATAACTTGCACACATAATATATCACAATACAATGTAGACCACCTAAAACTTATTAAATCAACCAATAAATTTTGGAAAGATGTTCTTGAAGCTGGGGTAACCATCACAGAAACAATCCTCCCAAAACACTTACAGATTTTTCAAGAATCAACTGTATCGTATAACCCAAATATTTTGATAAATAATTCATCTTTTTTCTATAAAGACATGCATGTCAAAGGTGTACAATTTGTAAATGACATTCTGCAAAATGATAACACTTTTCTCTCATTTGAAGAATTCAAACAGAAAAACACTATACACTTTCTCCAGTATAACAGAATCTGTGAATCAATAAAAGAAGCTGCACAGACACTGAATATAGATTTAACAAAATCAAAGAACAACCACCCCAGACCCTTCATTCCATTTCACCTACAAATAACATTAATATCCATTAGGGGAAGTAAAGATATGTACATCACACTAATGAATAATCAAAATATATGTCAAAATACAGCAGAACAAAAATGGAAATCAGATGATAGATTTAGTGCAATTAGGTTTAACAAAGTATATCAATTATATATCCAAACCACAAAAGAAACAAAAATCTAATGGTTCCAATATGAAATCCGGAACCGGAGTTTTACCACTAATTCATAATTCATACATAATTCATAAAAAATTGGTATTAAAGACTCTGATACTTGTTGACTCTGTAGAGCACACCCTGAACAAATAGATTATCTTGGAATTGCATCAACACATGTGTATTGGAAAATCTTAGAAGATGGATTCATAATAAAGTTAGAAAAATATTGACCTTACTATAAGTACAATTCTATTTGGGGTCACATGAGATACTAATGAAACAAAACCAACTAACATCATCATTACATGCAATAAATACTACATATTCTGTAATGCAAAAAAACCCCCAAAAAACCCAGGAAATCTCGTAATAATAGGATTGAATGAATACCTAACTCAAACATAAATATACGAAATATCAAAAAATATGCCAAACAAAAAATTCAACAAAACTTGGAATGAATGGAAAATCCTATTTACTTAAGTCCAAAAATAATAATATTTGAAAACCAAAGCCAAGTGAATCACCCATATACCCTTATGAATTACACTAATTAAATAATGTTGTCATTTTATATGCATGTGTAGCCATTTATACACATTAATATATACAATGTTCATATAGATGATTAAGTGATAACTTACAAATATACATGTGTGCATGTTTATATGTATGTACATATGTGCCTACGTGCAGGCATACATGCATTTGTGCGTAGGTATGCATGTCTGTCTATCTGTCTATCTGTCTGTCTTTCTGTATGCATGTTTTTGTTTATGTACACATGTAACTGTACTACTATATATTACGATAAAATGAATAAAACAAAATGTATTAACCCCAGTTAAAGCAGATACCTTTACTTAGATTGTATAGTTGTTGTCAGGTTTAAATAACATTACATGTGTACATAACGTCCAAATGTTACCCAAGACGTTATTTTACTGATTCGTCATATAACAATGGCACAGTTAAGTAACTGACCAGAGTTTCACAAGATTATTTACCATACCTTACACATCCTTGAACAAGAACTATTACACGTAAGCATTACTTCAGGTTACGAATTGTTCTTCACATAAAACAAGGAGACAAACACGAACATATCGCAGCCTCCCAAAATACACACACATACACTACACACATACATCTTGCACACAGGGGAGGCCGTCCTTAAATGACGTTAGCTGTTTATAGGACGTTAAAAAAAATCAAACAAACAAACAAATCTTCACATAAAACTCGACGTCTACAATAACTCACTTAGATTTCACAGAATATGGGCAAAGCCAAACTGCTAAATTATCTATATACCACTAATTTAATTCATATTATATCTTAATCCATACTATATCTGAACAGCAGCATATGCATTTACCGAGGTATTTAATCGTGATATACAGGGTACTATACTAAAGTCAGCTGTCTTGAAATAATGCATGCATATAAAAATGTTATCAACCGTTAACATAAACTACATAGAACATTAATCCTTTATTACGCACACATAAACAACATCATTGTCAGTAGTAAACTCTCGGTTTATCTGTTGTAAATGTGAAAAATATAACAATCCCAAATCAATTGAACATTATCTTTGGCTTATAAATTAGTTTATAAATATAAAAAGGCGGACTTGTTTGTGTAGTTTAGTATATCATTTTGATCAAATTAAATACTATTATCATTCAGACCATACCAACTTTCATATTAATACATAAATGACTTCAAAACTAATTTATTACGAGCAGGATGGACGGAGTGTATCTCGGGCCGCGGTGCCAAAGTGGTTAAGACGTCTAACATTCTGCTTCTACTAGCCCTCCACTACTGGGTCGCGGGTTCGAGACTTTCGTGGAGCAGTCGCCAGGTACTATGGTATATCTGGTAGAGGATAGCTGTGAAAGAAGTTATAACCTCTTGAATCTGATTCAAAGACAGTTTTTGTGTTATGTACGCGTGGAATAATTGTATATCGTATTTAACGGGAACACCATTAAATGTTGTTTTTTTCTTTTTTTTTTCACGTCACACGACGCAAACATTGCTACATCAGAAAAGTACGTGAAGTTTTAGCGTATACGTTTGACGCCAGGTGATAATGAGGTCATGCTTGACCACAATTTTGAACTTGCAGTTTTGCTATTTGCTGCTATTATCTGGTTATATGTCCAACGAAAAATGATATCAAATGAATGTGTAATTATGTAAATACCATAATGAGAGTTGCAAAGGTGGAGCGACACAATCATTTCTTCTACCGTTGTTTCATCTTCACCTGAAACTTGAAATCTATGCAGTGAATAGAATGTACCGTTTTGATTTGACAATACTAATAGTGATTTCGTCACATGTGAAGATGTAATATTTCGTAAATAGTTATTACATTGAGGATATGTTGATATCAAATATAGAATTATCTACATTCTCAGGTAAAATGTAATCAATACGGATGCCTCAGGGGTTTAAAATCTTATTTCAGTAGATAGTATGCAGCCTGAATTCTCTAGAAGGCTTTATAGCATTGGGAAGCACCGGAAGTTGACAATGTGTTTACAAATCCGAACTCCGACTGCGCTTTGCGTCGCTTAATGGTTTTAACTAAAACGGAAACTGTTAAGAAACGCCAGCATGCGCACCAGGCATGCCCTGAAAATTCAATAATGAGTACGTGGTATCTTGGCCCTCTGATATCGCTTCCAGAACTGAACGGATGGGCGTCACAAGAGTATCTGGACTCTTCGTCATATGCCCAATACCCATTCCAATACACTTCAGAGGCGAGCGCTTATCCATAAGAAACACCGCAGAGCCTGAATCACCTTGAGCAAAGAATGGTGCCGTTTGCACCGTATGTTCCACCACAAGCTGTCCTTTCATAATGTGTTTTGATTTACCGTTATTGAATCCCATCGGCTCAAAACTATTGTCACTTATTCTAACTTGTCCCGTTGCATGTTTAAAACGAATGACTCCAGAAGTTAAACCAGTTCCAATGCCACACTTCAGGACATTGACACCTGATTTACATTCGAATTCGTCGCCGTTATTAAACTGTAGATGATCCATATTTTGAATACCTGAAACACAATTAGAACATTTTTAAGTGAATTACTTATTTAATATATCATCATTTAAGGTTAGCACAGTTTTAAGTAAACATACCAGACATACAGTGTAACCCCTCTTTATCGCACTCGCATTACTCGAATACCACCCTGATCCTCGAAAAGTTCGCTTAGTCCCGACCGTGTTCTTATAAATTCTATATAAATTAACGTGGGATTACTCGAACTGCAATTGCTTGATTCCTCAATCTCTGATTCCTCCCCGATCACTCTAAATCGTTTTAGTTATAGGTTTAGTATTAACCTATCCATTCATCGAACAGGTAGTCGCACAGGTGTATCGCACACACCACGAGCCATCAACTTGCCTCGAAGGACAGACTGCGGTGTAATCAATAGGACAACAATCAAGCTCAGTGTCAATACCAAATGACAAAATAACACACCACTCTCAGACGAAATCAGCCATGGATTGGTTATTAGAAACACATATTTGCATCGGTATATTCTTGTAAGAACATAATTATTTATGGCTTGCTGATAATCCTTTTCCTTAAAATGATGATAAAAAGGACCAATAATTTCACCAATTTTAGCCATGCTTATCAGAATGCAAGACCAATTTGAACTGAACACATATTGGCATTAATCAATTTTGGCTTAAGGCATTGAATCACAAAGGTCATGATTGAAACATCAATATGCATACCTAGATTATTAAGCTGCTGTTTAGCCATGGAATGCTCGAGGTGCAAGTGTGGACCTCGTGTGAATGAGTCGTCATCATGAAAGAGGATTAGAGCTGCGTCTATACCAACTTCTTTGTCTGGCCTCAATAGCAGTCTTCTTACGAACCCACAACTGCTCCTTTAGATAAAAAAACCCGTATTTGCATCTACCGTTTATATATATATATTCAAGTTAGGAAACAATATGTAACAAACTCCTCAATTGACTTCTATTCCCATTGCCTAAACGTGTCGTTAAGTAATAAACTTGACTTTCGACTTGTACAAAAAAGTACGATATTTATTCAACAATTCGGTTACTTAACGATCGCCTTTGACTCTGTTGCAAAAAGATTTGACGATATGTGAAGCTGTGAAAGTAATACATTTTTATTAACTGTTTATACGACTTGATCGTAATATTGTATAACGTAATATTAAAAGCCTTAGTCGATAAAACAGCTCACCAGAATATAATCGTACATTGTGATGACTGTATGCAAACTGTAGCAAATTCTGTGAAAAAATCAGTGGCAACTTAAATATTCAGGGAAAATGTTAAAACTTATCACACAGGACAAATTTTACTGAAAAAAATGTGAAAACTTATATTTACGGCGGAGGGCCAGTGTCCATTGCATCGTCTTCTTCTTCCGTGGTGCTGTTGTATGAAAAAGCAATACGTAACAAACTCCCAAAATTACGTATATTCACCTTAATTAAATATGTCGTTTTGTAAGATTTGACGAGATTGTTTCTGATAAAATGCACTTTATTCGACTTGTTTAAAACAGCGTTTTATTCATTCAGCATTATTAGCATGATTTCTGTTTTATATTACTGAACGATTTCCTTTCACTCAATTGCAAAGAACTTGCCGATGTGCGAATCTATGAGAGAAATATATTTTCAGTAGCTTGTTGTGTAAATTTGACGACGATGTCAATTGAATAACATGACGTTTAGCCAAAGTCGATACAACAGCTCACCAGGATAGTATCGTACACTGTGATGACTCTATTCAAACTGTAGTAAAGTCTGTGCCAAAATATAGGAAAAAACTTAAATATATTTAAGAAAGTTGAAAAAAATCATATTATCTATTAAACTTGCAGTTAGAATTACGGCTAAGTATCCACTTATTTTTGGTACGAACGCAGGACGCACGCTGAACGAACCGCGAAAAGACACCATACGATCGCAGGACGAACTCAGTACGAACGCGAGCCTACCGATAGGACCGGTGTTACCGATTGGGCCTAACGCTGCCAGAACGGCCGCTTCTCGAACGGAGCGAGGTTACCGGCCGATACACTGAAACCTGGCCGTATCGACCGATAAACTGATCGAACGATCAAACTATGCAGCCGCTTTCACGGAACAGTACTAGATATACTAGTGGTACTCGTCTGTTGGATAACCGAATTACTCCTAGTGAAGCGAACGTAAAACTACTCAAACAAATACAAAACAAACGGGACTAGTTCCGCAATACACCTAGTAACCTACCCAGAAGATATATAAAAAAATTATAAAGCCGTGTCATATCCCGGAATTAGATAAGATGACAATATTTGCTAACAAAAATATTATTAAGCATACTCACTAAACATATAATTCCTGTTTGATATGTGTTAATTCAAGTTATGTCGTTTTTAAGTGAATAAATAGCTCTGAAAATGTAGTTTTCGTATTCTGAAAACGATTGCCTGCTCGGTGTGTTTTTAATAATGGCCGCCATTAAGCCTTAGAACACCGATCGCTGTTGGGTTCATGAAAACCTGTAATTCTTGGTAATCAATGATAACTATGTAATAACTTGTTTACATAATTACAATCTGGTATATTATCATGTACACGGAGAGATTTCAATCGTATTGACGATCTAGAAAGTGAATTTTTACGGCTCTGATTATTGACCAAAATTCATCATGATGCAAAACCGTGTGATTTCACTCCTCTTACTGTGTTGCATTTACACTCCGTTGTTTCGATAGTTTCTTGCTAACAAATATATTATTAGACATACGCACAAAACGCAAATGCCTTTTGATGTGTTAGTTCCAGTAATGTGGTTTTTAAGTGAATCCTTAGCTCTGAAAATGTAGTATTTGTCTTCTGAAAACGGTTGTTGATCGCGTATCGGTTTGTTGTTAATAAGCCTTAGCTCACGGATCGCAGTTGGGTTCATGAATACCCGTAATTCTTGGTAATCAATGATAAGTTTGTAATATTTTGTTTACATACTTTCAATCTGGTATATTAACATGTACCCAGAAAGATTTCAGTCGCATTGGTGATCTGGAAAGTGTATTTTTACGGCTCTGAATATTGACCAAAATTCATTGGGATATTTCCTAATTTCAGCATGCCAAAGAAGAAAAGGTGGTCCAAATTGCTTCAAAACCTTACAAATTTAATACACAATTCAACACCAGAAGAACTAATTTTTAAATCAAATAACCAGTTCATCTTTATCAGAGTTAACATTGAATTAGAATATAATTTGTGTATCACCACTCAAGCTTAACTTGTTACATACAATATCTACATTTTTCATACTTATGTCACCTGTACGTAATACAAAATAGCTATATTTTCATTTGAAAGTTTTTATTCGGTTGTGTACACACAATTAGTACAATGTAGAAAGTCATGAATATACTGCAGGGCTTTAAGTTGATCCTCGGGAAGTATATTTTTGTCTCTCAAAAATTTCATCTTTAGAATCTTTGGCTTAAGTTGAATGAACATGTCAATTTAATATGTATTTGGCCTCCAAAGCTCATGGAAATTGTTATTTGACTTATAAATAGGTTCCTCTTAGCCCTGTTCATTGCATATAGATTATAAAACAAACAAGGACAAGTATTGCAAGGATATCCATAGTCCCCACCGGTAATGATTTCTATATTGAACAGATGTCTGGATATAAACCTTCTGTTAGGAAAATATCCTGAAAATACATACTTCTTGCACTCCACCATTCCAAGATGTCCTTGTACACCTACTCTGGTTACTCCAGGTAAAAAAAGTATAGAAAATATGCATGGACAAACTTTTGCAAAAGTAAAGGTCAAAGGTCAAGTCACATTGATCTAATTATTGCACTCTGCACTACGCCATCCTGAAATGTCCTTGTACACAAAATTTTGATACACGAGGTGAAATAGTTTAGAAGATATGCCCCGGACAAACAATTTAAAAAGTAAAGGTCAAGTCATAGGTTACAGTGAGCTAATTATTTTACTCTGCACACCGCCATCCCAAGATGGCGTTGTACACCAAATCTGGATACTCGAGGTGAATAGTACACCGGACAAACTTTTTCAAAAGTTAAAGTAAAAGGTCAAGTCATAGGTTACAGTGACCTAATTTTTGCACTCTGCACTCCATCATTGTACACCAAATCTGGTTACTCTAGGGTGAGTTTACAGTGACCTTCTTCTTGCACTCTTAACCCGCCATTCCCAGATGTTCTTGCACACCAAATCTGGTTATTCCAGGGTGAAATAGTTTAGAAGATATGTCCCGGACAAACTTATCGGACGGAGGGACGGAAAGATGGAAGGTCGGATTGAAGTATGGACAGAGTACAACCCCCCCCCCCTTCACCCCGGGAACTGATGGGGGACTAATAAAGCATATGGACTTTATTATTAGACAATGCGCAATGGACAATAAAATCTCATATTCTGTGAAAACTTCACATGTGCTTGTACATGTATACATGTTTGTTATGATATATTTTCAATAATATTATTTACCTAACACAAATGAAATCATAATTAGTTAAAGTGAATCTCTTTATTTTGTTTAACCAACAGTAAAAGTGTATGTTGCAGGCTCTTGGTTCTATCTAAGTGTGATTTATATGAAACATGACCAAACTTTCTCACATGAATTGTAATGATACTATATATACCTATACATATATTGTGTAATTAAGTAACAAAAACTGACAACACATCAATTTTGAAAGATAATAACATATACTAGCGAACCTTAAAAGTAATCAATTATGAACCGCACACTTTAATCTGTGTACAAGTCTAAATACTGTGTTTTAAGCTCAGGGTTGATTCGAACTGGATATAGCTTCTTTAATAATTGCTATCTTTCCAACACAGTGGACATGTCTCAATCAGTTCAAGAAAATGTCTTGAAAAACACAAAAATAAAAAGTCACCAAAGAAGAGTTCTCAGGAGTAAAGACACAAAAAGCTTAAGCAATTCCTCCAAGAAGTTGATGAAGATCATCAATTTTTTAGGAATATATTGATGATTTAGATGACGCAGAACATTGTAGCTTTAACAGTGGGCTTGGTACCTGTAGTACAACAGAGCTAGCGGTACTGTCAACAGGAACACTATTTATAGTGCTGGGACAGAAGTTTATGTCACATTTTTTTTAACTCGATATACATAAAGGGAAAATGCACTATGTGGAGTCTGAATTGTGAATAAATTCAACTAAAATATGTAAATGATAAACACATACTTGCTAATGATTGACATTTAATTCAATGAATTCATTATAATTCAACCATATCCTATTTTAGTGTAGGAACTCCGAACTGTAAATTGACTTGCTGTGATGTTATCCGATTAAACTGAGATCATGTCACATAAATCAAAAATATATTTCTGTATCACAATTTTAATGATGACAAGGGATATATATGTGGAGACAAGATAGTGGAATTCATGTCAAAACAATATAAAAATATAAATATAAACTTATAAAAGTGTTCTATTTAATGTACATGTATTAAATGACCTATTCCAACTTACAGATAATGTGTTCTTTCAGAACTGTTCTTTTTTTTTAAAACTTGGCTGTAATTTTACATGTTAAATGAACAAATTCTGAGGGTGACTGTTAATTCTAGGCAAGGAAAGTAAATAACGGTTACTATGGTGGCACTTGTCTGATTTTTCAGAATATCTGACATTTTGGTGCTGTTCATCAGTTACGGGAAGTGTGTTTTTTGCTAGTTTGTTGTTGTGATGGGTTTCCTAATGTTCATTTTGATATAATTGAGCCTTGATGATGTCATAGAGGCCCATTGATGACGTCATAGTTATGATGACATCACAGTTACTATGACGTCATCAAACACGACAGACACATCATAGTATCCCTGTACTGTTCTGTTTTTCACGTGCACATGATCGCAAAGCATTATATGTCACCCAAAAAGAAATTTTATTCATGAAAACAACAAACCTATTCAAGTTTTCATTTTTCAGATTACCTCCCTTCGTTGGTAGTTTAAGAGCAGAATTGGTAAAAATTCACTTGTCAGGAGAATTCATATTACTCGGTCACTATTAAAGTGAGAAAGGAAACGGATACATCGTTTTGTTCATTGTGTCATTTCCAGACATTTAAAAGGTTTATATTAAATTTTGGGGAAAAGAAAGTGATGTATAACTATGGTAGCAGTGCACAGTAGCGTACGGTGGCCATGGGTGATATTTTTGTACAATGAATAACCCATGTAATATTACATGTATCAAAGTTTTAAAAAAAAGCAGCACCAAAATCGGCATATACATCCAAGTGGATTATGTGGGCTACACATTTAAAAAAGAATATCTAATTTGGTTTGAGACTACATTTTTGGCCCTTTACAAATCTGTGTCTCCAGAGGAAAAGCTAGCTTTGCATGTAGTCTGTTTTTGTACTCAGCACATGTGTAAATATTGTGAAAAATCCAGTTGAACGACCTATGCTAAAACGTGAGTATTTCTGTTACCTTGTAGCTGATATTCAATTTAAGACAGTTTTTAAGAAAAAAAAACTACTTGCGTGGGTCAAATTTTGGGTTAAAAATCATGTTTTTTGGCTTTTTTTGATGTGGTAACCATGGTGTTCAAAGTGCCAAGTTATCTGAGACATGCCCTTTATTTTTAGGATCAAGCAATTTCTACTGTACTCTGCTACCTAATGTCGGATCAGTCTAAAATAACATTTGTCTCGCTTATTCTTATAATTATTCAAAATGTTGGGAATTATACAATTTTATACAACATTTTTGTATAATAAAGCAGTCGTTTAATCCATTTTATAACAGAATTACTAAGAAGGTATAGGTATATGTTGGTCATTACAACACGATTTAAATTGAAATGCATGATTCTATAAGTGATTGTCCCATACGTGTAACATACAACTCGACATGTACTTCAATTATGTAGCACGTACACATTTGCATGCAGGAACCGATCCGAGAAATTTGGAATTTACGTAGAGAGTGTCACTACTTTTCTACTTGTAAATATTTAATGGAAAGGTTGTAACTTCGTAGTAATAATATGATATTTTCTCTATATTAATACCAGGGCAGTTTTAGTCTGTGGTCATCGTGAAATTTCGGATAATGTTTGTACACACCGGGTATCCTGATATGCGGAGTGATCCGATCATCGCGGAACAATGCTAAGTCTCTCAAGCATATAATTATTTACGATTAGAAAAATGCTCAAATATCACCATACCAAAATATTGGAAATTACCAATCAGTGCCATGTACATTAATCAAACGATAGCTTTTATGATACATTTGTCATAAGAACACTGTTTTATCTTTTAGTGTGTATTATGCTTCGAATTAAAAAAAATGTTGTTTTTTGTGCAGTATTTGCAAATATGTAGGTCTGACTCATTTTCTTTCATAAAATATTATAACTCCGTCTGTACAGAGTAACTCTTCGAAATGATTCGGCCTGTACGGATTCCGTAGTACAAGATCCGGCGTTACGGAGCAAACCACGGTCTACACTATGTAAACCTGATTGAATATGGCTTTATAAACGACAGAATATTGAAATGAACAGGCGATTTGGTCCATTTCAGTGACAAAACATAATGTCTAAGCTATACATTCCTGTTGAGTTTTTCAACTGCTAAGACAGACAAAAAATTTAAAACAGTTAAAAACGGACGTACGGTTGTTCCGCATAAACGAAGTGCATAAGCACAATGAGCGTGGACCGCAGTCTGTGCATCAAGGCATGGTTGATTGATTGGTTGATTGATTGGATTTACGTCCGCTTCACTATCGAGTAGTTCGGTTATCCAGCAGACGAATTAATGCATGTCGATGGCACGCGGCTTTACCGGGGTTCTAGTGGCGAGGTCCTGCTGGGGAGTAAGAGGGGTCCCTGAACTAATACCTCTGGTTATCGGAAGACTCGCATGCATCACATCATATGATATCGGCCATATTAACACCATATTGAAATTTACCTTCATATTTAAATTTTATCTGATTTAAGACGAAATATTCACTTGATATCCCTTTATATAGCCCAGGAAGGATAAATATGTATGACCAATACGTTCGTTACGGACATGGTACTAACATTATAATTAAATGGTACGAACATATAATTAAATATTGGCACATGTACGTACGTCATCGCCATTTTGCAAAAGTATTAAATAAAACTGTAGCACCGGTGTCCTGTGGCTACGGACCACTGAAACAAACGTCTCTATCATGTACACACGTCTCTATCTGCTGGCCTTGGGTGTGATATCAATTAGTGTCAATTATTCCACACCTTTTGAAGGGTGGCGGGGTAGAAGGAGGGGGGNGGTGTGTACCACGGGGTAGATTTTAAATCAAGGGGATTAATAAATCAATATGTGGTAAAAAGATTCCATAAACCAGTTATCTGTAAAATTGAAGAGCTCACTAATATATTATGCAAGAATTTCTTAAATGTTTATGCATATATTCTCGATCGCGTGATATATATTGATGTAATTTGATCTTATATAATGCATTTTGATATATCAGAGTGCAAATACATGAAACGATAGAACACTTTTTTAAAGTAAAACAAAAAGGTAAATCTTACCCTGCTAAGTTGTGAAAGATATATATTTGTTACACCTCAAGTGAATTTCTAGCTATTTGATTGGTTGGGAGAAAATTAAACAAAAATCTCTGTCCCCCTCCGAAAATACATTGGTTTTAAGGGGCACGGGTGATATTGCCATGAGACAGTGAAAAATATCACATGCGCGAAAAATGTGCGTGCACCTCTTCGTTTCCCCACCATGATGGTCACAAGAACGTTTGACGGCAACAGCCAATTTTATCAAGCGCCGCTGCGATAGCGATTGTAAAAAGCAGAATATCAATACACAAGATGTCATTATCGAGGTTTGCTGCCGTTTCTGAGCTACAAAGACTTTTGGTGTAACAAAATAGATATGACATTCATTAGCAGGTGACAGTGAATATTGTCAACCCTTAAAAGTCCATTGTCACCCTCGGCTTCGCCTCGGGTGACACTGGTTTTCTCGGGTTGACAATATTCACTGTCACCTGCTAATGAATGTCATATTTATATAATATTACCTGCGTCTCTGATTAAAACGATATATATTTGCATCTCTAACAATAATGCTGTATAAGCCTCTGATCAGCGATACCATTGCCAGTTGTAGGTAGCGGCTGATCGAACCAAACGGATGACTGCCGACAGCAGATAATATGATCGGCAGTCATTCGTGACGGTGGGACAGCGGTCGATAGGTCAGGGCAAGCATGCGTAGTCGGCAGATATAAAACGACTGTCAAAAACCAACCGGAAAAGCCGATTGATACGATTCGACCGCTAAAGCCTATCGATATTGATTCGACCGCTAAAGCCGATCTAGCCGAAAAACGGGTCAGTGTCCATTTTATCTGCTCCCGTGGTGTCATCTGCATATCTGTCCATGCGAGACTCTTATATGAATTTACCGTATGTTTATTTCAGCTGAAAAGCAATACGTAACAAACTCCTAAAATGATGATTATCCGCGTGGATTAAACATGCCGTTTAATAAGATAAAACGGTATGATTTTGATAGCATGCACTTGTCTCTCGACTTTTAATGAAGTGGTGTATTCATTAAACATTTTTAGCATGCTAACTCAAACAGTAAGCAAGCTAATGATGCTGAATAAATAAACCAATTACTAATTGTTAAATTACTTAGCGATCGAATTTGACAAAGTTGAAAAGGATTTGCCGATGTGTGGAACTATGACAGAAATCTACTTTATATTATGGTTGTACAGATTTGATCGTACTTTTGACGACGAGATCAATTGAATAACGAAATACTTGACCAAAGTCGATACAATAGCTGACTAGAATATTACCGTATTGTATGATGACTCTATGCAAACTGTAGGACAGTCTTTGCAAAAGAATTATTTGCAACTGAAATATTTCACGAGGGTTTTCCTGGAAAATAATGTAGCTATTTATACTTACGTATGTGACGTATGTGACGAATCAGTTTCCATAAGATTGGCATCTACATTTCTTTTTACGTTGAACACTTTCAGACGCGTTTCCGCACCTTTATGTACGTTCTTGATTTCTGATGAAGTCGTTGGGTCAAATGTTCGATCATAGAAAGCATCACTGCTGTCGAAACATTCACTCAGAAACGTATGAGCACATGTCAAAATGCCTATTTGCTTTTGTGAACTCTCAACAAGTGTTCCAAGAGTTGCCCGGAATTCATCGTAATCAATGCTACGACCTACTTGTACGGTTTTCTTTTCGGTTGTCGGAGTCAATCTGAATGACCCTTCCATTACGTGAACTAATACACGCGATCCGTTGGTTAACAAATATTCTTGGAATGGTAGTTCAGATGAAGGAATCAATTCCTTGTCAATGCTATGAAAGACAACCATGACCGCCCTACTATACACTGGACATATGTCTGGTAGTGACGATACATGACCTGGCATGATAGCGTTAAGTGAACTGTGTCTTTTCCATAACCTATCTGAATGATGCCGTATCGTTTCTGCCAAGAGTCTGTCTTCTTCTTCTGGAACCTCGTCTGTTGTAGCCAGGTTTAGATATTCGCTGATGATAGCTTTGTTCTCAACTATGATCTGGACGGCAAAAAAATCCTCTTTTATCGTGTCAAACACTTCCGTTGAGGAACCAAGTAGTACCCTTCTCATCGGGTTTTTCTTTCTGTAAAAGGGTTGCAAGTTGACGTCGACATGATGTTTCTGTAATAAATGTTGTTTACCAATCCTGCAAAGGGTATCAAGAAGATTTTTTTCTGTTTCTTCACAATACGCTAGCGTGAGGCAATCAGCGATATCTTTCCCGTTGAATCCGTTAAACGTTTCAATACGCTGACCAATTAGTTTAATCGCCGTTTGATTTTCAGTGAATGTCGCAAGCATAAGAGGCGTGAAGCCTTCGATGTTATTGTAAACAAACTCATACTCAAAACGGCTAATTCCTTTCAGTTGATCAAGAATAAACTTTGGAAGCAATGTGTGCGTTTTTTCAGTCAAGTACCCTTTCCCAGTATCTAGCAATTGCTTGACTAGATCATTATTGCTTGTTAGGACAGCGTAATGCATCGGAGTCCAGCCATCACAGAGAATGGTTACATCATGACTAAGTTCAGATTTTTTCTGCAGTAGGGTACGAATCCAGTCGGGCAGTTGGTCTAAAATTAAGAAAGGTATGAAAATCTATGATATCATTATACAACAGTAAACCGTAGACGTGAAACGAATTTACTAGGTTTTATAAGGCATATCAATGTTTTCATTACGATATTGATGTCACGCTATTCCATATCAAAACTAACAGATTTTAATCGATAATGAAAATAGGTTGATAATCTATAAAACAAAAAATGTTGTTAAACAAAAGTTATATGACTAGTCATTATTCATGTGATTTTCTTAAACCTGGTCCCCCTCTGGACTTAAATATATTTATCATTCTACAAAACAAAATCGGGCGAGTTTCTTATAATTTGCAATGTTACAGATAATAAGGTAGGATACCAATAGGTTGCATCGTAGTTATCATGATAAACGAAAATACCAATACCACTTTCAATGTTTCTGCAAGTGTGTTCCCCTCCTCTACATTTGATCCATGTACAGAAATCGATAACACCCGTGCTGCACTCTTTATATCGCAGAAGGTTCTTCTCTGGAAGGACTATGTCGTTCAGGCATTGGTAGTAGTCCTCAGTGATGTATCTTCCCAGGAGCCATAGCAACCCATGCATCTGATATTTACAGACTGTGGCGTACTTTGAGAGGAATCGGGAGACAAAAAACATTTTTCGCGATGTATCTCTTCTCATAAATGTCGATCGGAACTAAAATTACAAAAAATAGAACTTTACAATGAGTTAATTTGTGAGCACTAACATGCTATATCTAAACATTTACTTCATGTTGTTGTAAAATGTGTAGGAGTTGTCCACACAAATCGAGGTCGATTCGGCTACTTTGTTAACGTATTTACAATTGTTATATGAAGGGATCGATTCAGTTACGGGTTGTTTCATACTTGTTCATAGATGTGCACTGGCCATGTGTCTGGTGATGGTGACAAAGAACATACCGTACTAGTCACATATAAACCCTTAATTGTTGTTCTAAATGAATCGTTTTACAACACATGCTTACCAATCAGAAGAAAATGTTAAGTAATAACCGAACAAAGTACAGACAAGATTCTGTCAAAAAAGATGTCGTCTTAGATGAGCGGAAATTAAAGAACCTAGGAAAGAAATTAACGAGACATGGAAATCACCTTGTGTTCACGCAGAGATGTAGAAACTTGCATATACCACCTTCAAGTCTGAATATTAGGTGCCCAGTTAGCACATCTAATGCTAGAATTATCATCAGGAATGCACAGACAGATCTAGTGAGGGGGAATACGGGTCAAAACAACAAAATAGACGCAGACAATCATAAGGTAACAGTTCCCATCGCAAAAGCGTTTGACACAACCAAACAACGCCACTTGACTAGCTAAAGATAATTGAACACAACACAAACACAGATGTAGCTCTGAATGACTCTGTGCTAAAAACATTGGTAGGCAACATCTCTAAAAAGGAGCTCACAAATAGCCACAAAACGTTACTAGCTAAGGGTGCAGTATACACTATGCCATCATTTCAGGTAAAACCCAAATTGTTGATTTTGTTATAGCCACAGAACAGATATTTAAGAAACTAGGCTATGCTGAGACTGACCAACTGAGATTTGAAATCCACGAAATAAGGAGTGGGACGACTGGTTCGCCCGTTGTCAGTATAATGTGACCTGGTGGGGCATCCTTCTGGGTGTCTGCGGCAGTATGTTTCAGTGAGGTAGCACTTTCAAGTTGGCATCAGTTCCGCTCTATCACAAGGAGACAAACACGAATATATCGCAGCCTCCCAAAATACACACACATACACTACACGCATGCATCTTGCACACAGGGGAGGCCGTCCTTAAATGACCTTAACTGTTAATAGGACGTTAAACAAAATCAAACAAACAATCAAACAGAAAGGAAGCTGTCGGAGTCCCAGATAAATAAATTGACAATCACAGACAATGTCAGACAAACAAATCACGTTATTGACTGGGAAAACTCAAACGTATTAAACAGAGAGCCGTGCCGCATTCGGCACAGAGAAGGGCATCGAGATGAGGGGGCTAATAGCCTTTCACACATCCATTACCAAGTATTGAACAAAGCGTAGCTCAATAGAGTCATTTCGGTACATATATAACAACTAACTGTACATACACTTACAAGCGTAGCCAAATCGAAATCGACATATTTTACACCTTTTCGTAAATACGCTTCACTGGTGATTTGTCTGATGAAGGTGACAGAGTACTTACCGTACTTGTCATGGAAAAGTCACATTTAAACACGTTTTGGTTATGCTACATGAATCTTTTCACAAAGTATAAACTTTGTTATACAAATAAAGCTATGCTGCGATTGAGATCAACTATGAAAATGTAAACGCATTTATTTCCTTCTTAAATTGACTGACCTGTTTTATATATTCTTGTTATATGCTACAAAATCGCACACAAATTTTGTCAAACCCTCCAAAATATTCTTAAGTCCCACGGGCACAGGTTAATAGCCGGCCAAATCGTAACTAGATGTATTTTTGTTAGAACTCGTTTGCAGTAAATGGACTAATCGCGCATTATATATATTCAGTATCTTTCAACATGATGGTAATGTAAGGTCATGTGACATTCCATATACAAATGTGCCCTGTTTCTTTGGAGGTAACGTAAGATCAAATTTACTATTTGCGATTTGGGTTTGATAGTCTCAGCACCTTGTATTGGATCAAATTTAAAAAAAAATCGGTTTTGATATATCTCAATTTCGCACCAATGTTATTTCTTAATTTGTTCTATTGTTCAGTTTCTGCCAACCCCGTTTTAAGACATATCACAACGGTATACAAGACCAAATCATCATTACGGCTCAATCGAAATAAGACAGATGACGAAATAAGTCAAGCAATTCTTGGTTGTCTGTAATTATATTTGACCTTTTTCAAACATAAAACATAAAAATGTCTGTCTAACCTGTGCAGAGGGGAGGTAAACCGTTGATGTAGATAAATCAACTCTCTCCATGTTGACCGTGTGAATACGTTCTTGAAAACAAACAGACGTGAATTTAGTTAAAGAGGTAGTCACAGAAAAATAATGCTATCATTGTGTTTTGTCACATAGCGTCAAATACAAAGTATTTTACTGTCGAATTAAGCCTTTATCAGTTTTAAATGTGGTTAACAAAATCAAAGTTAGGCTGTTCGTATCTTCCTTCTTTAAATGATATATTGGCAGTAGAAAGAAATAATGAGGTGGGACACTTTTACTACCCTTGACAACATATAAATGACACCGAGTCATTACGTATACTGATCAGCTATCAATTGTGTAACATACCGTCGCATGGTTGTTGATTACTAGTTGAGAGGGAGACCTCTGTTCCTCCAACTTTCTGTATATATTCACACAAAACATTATCTCGCCATGGGTTGACAAGTTGAATAGGAGTATGACCGTTATCATTTTGCTCATCCAAATCAAATCCTGATTGCAGAAGAAACGACGCGGTTCTCTTCAATCCAAGTGATGTGGCGGTATGTAAAGGAAAGTATTGTCCCGACTCTGTGAGATTGTCGCTCGACAATGCCAAAGCTCTCAATAAGCGAACGTTTCCATGAACCGTTGCCTGTCGTACTGAAATCTCTTCGAAAAGCTGGAAAATAGAAAACAAACATCTTAATAACTTCTTATTGTCAATTTTTCTAGTTTTTGTAATCATACATTGATTTCTAACAATGTAACGTGCATAAACAATCTAGAAGATTTAACGGAAAATTCTTAATATCTAGTGCATAGACGTTAAGCGATTACTTTTCTTCCTAAAATATATTCTGATTCTCGATATGTTGGTATACGTATGTACACTGGTACTTCAACGTGAAATAATACAAAAGCTGTTTAAAATGCTATGCGACAGTATCATCATCATCATCATCATCCATTAAGTGACAGATCTCCTTGATGGAGTGCAATTCATCAGTGGTGCAATTCTAATATCAGCAAAACTCCTGATTGTAAACAAACACAAATAAAATAAATCAGATCTGTAGTCTGTTAAAAAATTATAATAAAGATGAAACTTACCTCTGGAACCTCTGTACTCGTTGGTGAAGTAAAAGTGTCTTAAAGTAAACAAAAAAGTTGGAAATACAACCAATTATTGATTTCCCGTGCTATCGGTGGAGGGGAAAATCAATTTCACTATATAAACAAAATTTCTTTCTGTAACGTCAACGCAAGTGAGGTAGATGGTATGTCCATTTCATTCACAAAGAAAAGAGAAAGAAAGTATTTCACTTGAAGATTTCTTTTCTAAATCGATTTAAATCTGATATACCATGGACAATAACAAAAATCCCGACAAACATTATCAGTGCTTCTACCATAGCAAGTAACGTTTTTCGTTTTTGTTGACATCTCCCTGACGTATTATCGTTCATTGTCGGTATTACATCCGTCTGTGAACAATAACATGCGAATAAATATTTCATTTCGTATAAAATCATAAAAAAACACATATAAAAAAAGTTAGGCTACCTTTCTAAACAGAGTAAGAGCATATACATTTAATAAACCTGTCGTACCTGGATCACTTCTCTCGTCGCTAAACCTCTTCGACCGTTGTTGTTCCAGTTTTCTTTTCCCTTTAACATACAGAGCACATCTTTTAATTACATATGTCAAGCAGGCGATTAAAACGTATATTTGCTGTGCTAGCGACGATCCGATATAACCCGATCGCTTGGAATTTAATCCCTTGGTCATAACATGGAAACAGTAGAGATTCACATTCCTTTTTTCAATACAATTGCTTGGCATTTATTTTAACACATATCATGCTACCACATTACGTAGAGTTCAGCCTCTTACTCTGTTGATTTAGCACAGATTACAAAAAATGTAAGAATTGAGACTCCAAATCAATAACGATACATGGTATGCAATAGATTTACATGAAGAAACAAACACAGCCATGCTATCATAATTTTACTCACGAGTCTTGCCCCACCCTTAACTTTCTAGTTCATTTTGATTGTCGCTTCAGGAAATTTGGTTTGGTTTGGTTTGATTTTGTGTAACGTCCTATTAACAGCTAAGGTCATTTAAGGACGGCCTCCCCTGTGTGCAATATGCATGCTTGTAATGTATGTATGTGTATTTTGGGAGACTGCGATATGTTCGTGTTTGTCTCCTTGTGATAGAGCGGAACTGATGCCAACTTGAAAGTGCTACCTCACTGAAACATACTGCCGCAGACACCCAGAAGGATGCCCCACCAGGTCACATTATACTGACAACGGGCGAACCAGTCGTCCCACTCCTAATTTGCTGAGCGTTAAGCAGGAGTAAAAAACTACCATTTTTTAAAAACTTTGGTAAGTCTCAGCCATGAGACAGAACCCAAAGCCGTCCTCACATCGGCGAACGCTCAACAAATGGCCAAAAGTGAGGCATTGTCAATGGAGACATTAGTAAGAAGAAAGTTATTAAAAAAGGAGATAAGATATGAGATCCCAAATTTAGTCGCCTCTTACGATCATGCATTTGGGGGCATCAGGTACGATATTCTTACGCCCTATCGGCAGGGATGCTTCAGGAAAGGAAATACTATATGTATATGGCTGATGTTAAATAGCAATAATAATGTCTGTATACGAAACAAACTTGTGTTATTGTCGACTGATTTGTGTTTACGTCCTCCAGATGGTTAATTTGTTTCTGTTTTAACATATGTATTTCCCTTTCTCTTACCGGATTTATGTTTCTTGCTGTCGTCACCAGGAGGAGATGGTTCTGCATCTGTTAATAATAAGTAGATGATATAGATGAATTTGTTTATACATGTGATTAGATATTCTAATTGTACAAGAAATGCAAAAAATAAACACTGCTTTGTGTACCAACACAAAATTGACACAGAATGGTATACTGTCTTTGGATGGAGTCACTCCTTTGTAACTGTTTTAAGAGTCGGTATCAGATTCATCTATAAACAATAAAGTGCTCGTAAAAACACTAAAAAAATGTCAAACACGCTTAAATAAGTAAATATCCTCTGGATTCTGTTACGCATTTTCTACTTAAAACGGTATGTATTTTCAGCTAATTTAAAAGTAAATTGAAACCCTTTACCTTGATCTCTACTATCGTTTCCAACTTTTTCAAACCGCTGCTTTTTATGAACTAGAACAGTTACGCAGATAATACGACCGGGCGTTGTCGAATATAAAGCGTAAAGCAAGTTCAAA
>NW_018404533.1:863600-898302 GCF_002113885.1 Mizuhopecten yessoensis
GGATCACTTGACAAGAGAACAGTTGCTCGGGCACAAAAATGTCTTTTCAGAAGCATTTTTTGGAATTAAAGCCACTGCCATATTAGATGGCACCTATATTTATATCCAGAAAAGCTCCGACCGCAAGCTCCAGATAATGTCCTACTGTGGCCAGAAGAAGTGAAACTATCTCAAATTCATGAGCATTGCCTTACCAGATGGCTACATTCTGGACACAGTAGGACCATTCACTGGCAGCGAAAATGATACTACAATTACAAAAAAAGTCATGGACAAGCTAGTTACTTGGCTACAACCAGACGACAACGTTGTCGTTGACCGAGGTTTTAGAGATGTCCTACCAGTTCTCGAAGCCTCTGGCCTCAATGCTAGCATGCCGTCATACCTGAAACCCGGTCAAAGTCAACATTCTGACGTCCAAGCAAATCTTGACAGAACTATCACCAAATCGAGGTGGATTGTGGAATCCTATCATGGTCGTCTGAAACACTGGACGTTCTTCCGAACGCAATTGGTGTCTAACAGCTTTATCAATGTCATCGAGGCTTTGCTTCGAACCGTCACAGCCTGTCTGAATGGTATTAGAGGACCGATCTACCAGAGATCTCCAGAGAGAGATGCCAAAGATAGGCTAATGGCTGAACGTATGAAGGACCGTTTGACAACACCGAATGGTTTAGCTCAGAGAGTCAAGACAGATCCGGATCTATCTAGACGGGCAAGGTCCGAGTTTGTCAAGATGGATGCATCTTCCGTACTGTTTCCCCGTCTCGATCTTGATTACTTGAGAACCATTACGTGTGGAACGTATCAGATATCTCTGGCTCCTGGTTACATCGCCGAACATTTAAGTGATGACGGAGACTATGAGGTGTGGCTTTACCAGCACTCCCCAGACCTTCTCCGATGTCAAATACATTCTCGACACAAAAGCCAAACGAAATATAACGTTTGGATACGGTTCACCGTTTCACCCGATGTTGAGGCCCCAATAAAGGACTACTACTGCCAGTGCCCAGTTGGAGAGAGAACGATGGGAATGTGTGCGCACATCTCCAGTATCTTGTACTACCTTGGGTATTACAGGACGCTGGAAAACCCTCGACCATTACAACCACAGGTAAAGAAATTCCGACAAAACTTGAAATAGTTTTCCATGCGGCAACGGAGTGCATATGTCGAAAGTATGTTTGGGGCTCGATATGAAAGATCCCCGTTACCATGTGACTAACCAAACTTATAAATATAGGTATTATACAATCGCCCGTAGCTATGAACACTCCCGTAAATGCGAAAACCAACCAAAATCATAAGGAACACGTTTTGTTTGTTGTTCTGTCTATTTGTCAGCCAATGTCTTCAACCACGGGGACTTGTGAAGTAGCCATCTTGGATTTTTTTTATGAAAAAGTGTTTCTCTCACTTTTTTTCATATCTGTGTACATATTCTCAACATACCGAGCAAATACTCTCGTTTTTTTGTTAATTATCTAAAGAAAGTCGAAAATCGGCAATTCAACCATAGGCTAATTCAACCCAACATTTGAAAATGTTCCACCACTTACATTTTGATGATTTTTCCTCTCATCAATAGCATATTACGTACTGTTTAATAGGATAAAAATTGGTTTGCATCCAACGCCCATAAAAGGGTGTATTCTCTAAAAAACACAGTTTTTGTGTCTAAAATGTTATCATCGAAAATGGCATTTTTGAGATTGTTTCTTCCATAAAACAGCCAAATGGCGCGATGGAAACATGATTTTTTGTCACAATCATGCCATGAATGTATTCTTTACGGTGACCATCATTTGATTAGATTTTCATTAATATTTTACATAACATGCACATTTTATCAACACTTAGACAGCTTCTGAAAGGTACAACTTTGAGGAGCCATAAAAAACAAACCAAGTGACCTAAATCTTTATACTTTATAGATTTGTGACCACAACGGCATGGGCAATGCACCACCAACAGGAAATTTGAATCAGAGAAGGGGCCGTTTTGGAAACCGGCCCTTTAATTTTCCCCGAATATTTTATCGACATAAGAAATTAAATCGAAAAGGGCGAGTATTAATGTTCATATTATGCAACATGCATGAAATAACAAGTTTAATTTTTGCTAGAATCTACTAAACATTTATAAAACAACGTGCTGTAATATGTCAAACACTCCGGTTTTTTTTATAGTTACAATGACATGTAATGATTCGAAAACATTACAATAATAAGAAATATTCGATTTATGAAGTGAAGAGAAGTTGAAATGTTATAAAGAATGAATCCAATTTATATTATAATCAATGAACGAGGTAAACAGTTGCCCTTTTACTGAACAGATAAAAGAGGACGCAGGCTACTGCATTACCCTGATCTCACCTGTGTCGTCCAAAGATATTGTTTGTCCTTCCTCATCCACACTGTCCCGTCTACGGCCTTGGTGATGTGTATTGTTCTTCTCACTTACTTTATCAGACGTATTGCCATCACCTTATGTACAATGTGACATTTGTTTTGAAAAAGATAAGTTCACATTAGTCATTCAAATTATACCTATGTCATGGAACGTATATGTCCCAATTTATTTTCGACAATGTCATATAACGTCATATTATATATTATGGTGTCATTTTACGTATCACAATTTTCTTAATATTCATATTGTAATTTCTGAACAGCATTGATCACTATTGTTATACATGTTTAAATTGCTTCGTAGAAACTCGTACGAAAACAAATCGACGACGCGGAAGGAAAACAAATACCATTTAAACATAACGTAAAATGTCAAAAACGGTTTGGATTAATTCTTGTTTCCATTCAAACATTTTCCCAGCGAAAATAACACCCAATGAGTTCAAGCCAAACAGATTCCCAGTCGAACGTTCTGATAAAATGCTCCGTAAACCACACGCATGATATACAGAACGTGTACTATTGGAATAATATAATAAGTTTTGGATATGTGTGGTAGTACCAGTTGTCTTACACATTGATTAATGCTTCTATACCATAAATTGATCAACAATTATTTTAATATCAAGATAAACTGAACAAACCTGCGATGTAATGACTTTGTTTGCCAGACGCTTGTCTTGTTTGTTTGTCTTCATTGCTTTCTCTTTTTTTCCTTCTCTGTTTCCATTTCTTCATGCCGTGGTCAGATTGAGAATCATCCTCATCTGTTGCAATAAGTAATAGGGTCCTTAATTATGTTAAAAAAAATCGGTTGTTGTCAATCAGTCACTCTCGCAGAGAGACAAAGAGAGAGAGAACAGACAGACAGAGACAGAGCGGACAGACAGAGACAGAGGTAAAAGCTAGACAGACAGGCAGACGATCTAACAGATAAGAGTGAGAGATCAAAAGAGGTTACTTTGATAGGTCATAGATATATATATACACTCGGGTATTTACCAAATTCCTCGGTTTGACAAACTGTATCATAACTGCTGCTGTGACCTGGCAAAGCGGCACTGTCCTTTTTTGTTGTAGACTTTTCTGTGTAGTGTTTTCCATTGTCGCTATCAGATCCATCTGTAAAGAATACAATGCGCGTCATCATATATATGACTGGAAAAATCTAAGTCTAGCAACCTGAACAAATTAAAACACACTTTCGTACCTGGATCACTCTTTCGTCTCCATTTACTTTCGGCCGTTGCTGTGCCGGTTTTCGTTTCCCTTTCAAATAAGTGTGAATTTTGAAGTCAATACATATGTCAAACAAGTGATTTATTCTCAAATTAGAGCATGATTTTACAGTATTTTCTGATAATCTGTAATATATATCGGCGCGTCACATAAAACTACGGGTAAGACCGAAGATTAAATATGTGTAAACACATTCCTCTTTGACCGTTGCTGTGCCGATTTTCTTTTCCCTTTCAAATATAAAGTGAAGTTGTTGTTTTTTCAATTCAAAACATTTCCTAAACAAGTGATTTATTCTCGAAAGAGACCATGCTTTTACCCTAATTCATGATAATATTGAATATGTAGGCATGTAGCATTAAACAATGGGCTAAACCGACAATCAAATATTTGTCAACACTTCTATCGCTATACCAATATAACCATTATTTTCGAAATCGTATACCATCAACAGGTTGTTTTTTTCAGTGGAAGAGTTCTTTTAAAGACGCTTGGAACGAGTTGAAAAAATTACCTGAAGCTAACGTTTACAATAAATAAGTGTTCTTTCCACCCGCGACCCCGCAAAACAATTCGTGAATAAACAGATACATAAACACTATGTCGTAACGTGCTTAGCAATTTTACTAGGTGTAATTAACTATCATTTCGTAGGTCATCTTTTTTTTACTACAAGGCAAGTATGTATCATTACGGCCTAATTTTCTGAAACTCAATGACAACTTTGGTAACGATTTACTCACGAGTCTTGCCCCACCCTTAATTGTTCTAGTTCATTTTGATTGTCGCTTCAGGAAATTTGGTTTGGTTTGGTTTGATTTTGTGTAACGTCCTATTAACAGCTAAGGTCATTTAAGGACGGCCTCCCCTGTGTGCAATATGCATGCTTGTAATGTATGTATGTGTATTTTGGGAGACTGCGATATGTTCGTGTTTGTCTCATTGTGATAGAGCGGAACTGATGCCGACTTGATAGTGCTACCTCACTGAAACATACTGCCGCAGACACCCAGAAGGATGCCCCACCGGCCACATTATACTGACAACGGGCGAACCAATCGTCCCACTCCTAATTTGCTGAGCGTTAAGCAGGAGTAAAAACTACCATTTTAACTACTTTGGTAAGTCTCAGCCCTGGGACAGAATCCAAAGCCGTCCTCACATGGGCGAACGCTCAACAAATGGCCAAAAGTGAGGCATTGTCAATGGAGACATTAGTAAGAAGAAAGTTATTAAAAAAGGAGATAAGATATGAGATCCCAAATTTAGTCGCCTCTTACGATCATGCATTTGGGGGCATCAGGTACAATATTCTTACGCCCTACCGACAGAGATGCTTCAGGAAAGGAAATACTATATGTATATGGCTGATGTTAAATAGCAATAATAATGTCTGTATACGAAACAAACTTGGGTTATTGTCGACTGATTTGTGTTTACGTCCTCCAGATGGTTAATTTGTTTCTGTTTTAACATACGTATTTCCCTTTCTCATACCTGATTTATGTTTCTTACTGTCGTCACCAGGAGGAGATGGTTCTGCATCTGTTAATAATAAGTAGATGATATAGATGAATTTGTTTATACATGTGATAAGATATTCTAATTGTATAAGAAATGCAAAAAATAAACACTGCTTTGTGTACCAACACAAAAATGACACAGAATGGTATACTGTCTTTGGATGGAGTCACTCCTTTGTAACTGTTTTAGAGTCGGTATCAGATTCATCTATAAACAATAAAGTGCTCGTAAAAACACTAAAAAAATGTCAAACACGCTTGAATAAGTAAATATCCTCTGGATTCTGTTACGCATTTTCTACTTAAAACGGTATGTATTTTCAGCTAATTTAAAAGTAAATTGAAACCCTTTACCTTGATCTCTTCTATCGTTTCCAACTTTTTCAAACCGCTGCTTTTTATGAACTAGAACAGTTACGCAGATAATACGACCGGGCGTTGTCGAATATAAAGCGTAAAGCAAGTTCAAATTTAATTATCCCCGAATATGTTATCGACATAAGAAATTAAATCGAAAAGGGCGAGTATTAATTGTTCATGTCATGCAACATGCATGAAATAACAAGTTTAATTTTTGCTAGAATCTACTAAACATTTATAAAACAACGTGCTGTAATATGTCAAACACTCCGGTTTTTTTATAGTTACAATGACATGCAATGATTCGAAAACATTACAATAATAAGAAATATTCGATTTATGAAGTGAAGAGAAGTTGAAATGTTATAAAGAATGAATCCAATTTATATTATAATCAATGAACGAGGTAAACAGTTGCCCTTTTACTGAACAGATAAAAGAGGACGCAGGCTACTGCATTTCCCTGATCTCACCTGTGTCGTCCAAAGATATTGTTTGTCCTTCCTCATCCACACTGTCCCGTCTACGGCCTTGGTGATGTGTATTTTTCTTCTCACTTATTTCATCAGACGTATTGACATCACCTTATGTAAAATGTGACATTTGTTTTGAAAAAGATAAGTTCACATTAGTCATTCAGATTATACCTATGTCATGGTACGTATATGTCCCAATTTATTTTCGACAATGTCATATAACGTCATATTATATATTATGGTTTCATTTTACGTATCACAATTTTCTTAATATTCATATTGTAATTTCTGAACAGCATTCATCACTATTGTTATACATGTTTAAATTGCTTCGTAGAAACTCGTACGACAACAAATCGACGACGCGGAAGGAAAGCAAATACCATTTAAACATAACGTAAAATGTCAAAAACGGTTTGGATTAATTCTTGTTTCCATTCAAACATTTTACCAGCGAAAATAACACCCAATGAGTTCAAGCCAAACAGATTCCCAGTCGAACGTTCTGATAAAATGCTCCGTAAACCACACGCATGATATACAGAACGTGTACTATTGGAATAATATAATAAGTTTTGATATGTGTGGTAGTACCAGTTGTCTTACACATTGATTAATGCTTCTATACCATAAATTGATCAACAATTATTTTAATATCAAGATAAACTGAACAAACCTGCGATGTAATAACTTTGTTTGCCAGACGCTTGTCTTGTTTGTTTGTCTTCATTGCTTTCTCTTTTTTTCCTTCTCTGTTTCCATTTCTTCATGCCGTGGTCAGATTGAGAACCATCCTCATCTGTTGCAATAAGTAAAAGGGTCCTTAATTATGTTAAAAAAAATCGGTTGTTGTCAATCAGTCACTCTCGCAGAGAGAGAGAGAGAGAGAGAGAGAGAGAGAGAGAGAGAGAGAGCAGACAGACAGAGACAGAGCAGACAGACAGACAGAGACAGAGGTAAAAGATAGACAGACAGGCAGACGATCTAACAGATAAGGAGTGAGAGATCAAAAGAGGTTACTTTGATAGGTCATATATATATAGATATACTCGGGTATTTACCAAATTCCTCGGTTTGACAAACTGTATCATAACTGCTGCTGTGACCTGGCAAAGCGGCACTGTCCTTTTTTGCTGTAGACTTTTCTGTGTAGTGTTTTCCATTGTCGCTATCAGATCCATCTGTAAAGAATACAATGCGCGTCATCATATATATGTCTGGAAAAACCTAAGTCTAGCAACCTGAACAAATTAAAACACACTTTCGTACCTGGATCACTCTTTCGTCTCCATTTACTTTCGGCCGTTGCTGTGCCAGTTTTCGTTATCCTTTCAAATACGTGTGAATTTTGAAGTCAATACATATGTCAAACAAGTGATTTATTCTTAAATTAGAGCATGATTTTACAGTATTTTCTGATAATCTGTAATATATATCGGCGCGTCACATAAAACTACGGGTTAGACCGAAGATTAAATATGTGTAAACACTTAACGTTTTATCGCTCTATCCATATAGCCATTATTACATCAATCATATACCAACCCAAACCCCGCAAAACAATACATGAATAAACAAAAAAACATAAACAAAATGTCGGCATGTGCTAAGCCGGCACGTTCTTTTTTCGTTGAGGACTTTCCTGTAAAGTGCTTATTATTGTCGCTATCAGATCCATTGTAAAGAACACAATGCGCGTCATCATATATTTTTGTCTAGCAAACACCAATACTTCTAGCAAGTTAAAACATTCTGTCGTACCTGGATCACTTCTTTCGTCTCCATTCCTCTTTGACCGTTGCTGTGCCGATTTTCTTTTCCCTTTCAAATATAAAGTGAAGTTTTTTTTTTTTCAATTCAAAACATTTCCTAAACAAGTGATTTATTCTCAAAAGAGACTATGCTTTTACCATAATTCATGACAATCTTGAATATATAGGCATGTAGCATGAAACAATGGGCTAAACCGACAATCAAATATTTGTCAACACTTCTATCGCTATACCAATATAACCATTATTTTCGAAAACCATATACCATCAACAGGTTGGGTTTTTTTTTCAGTGGAAGAGTTCTTTTAAAGAAGCTTAGAACGAGTTGAACAAATTACCTGAAGCTAACGTTTACAATAAATAAGTGTTGTTTCCACCCGCGACCCCGCAAAACAATTCGTGAATAAACAGATACATAAACACTATGTCGGAACGTGCTTAGCAATTTTACTAGGTGTAATTAACTATCATTTCGTAGGTCATCTTTTTTACTACAAGGCAAGTATGTATCATTACGGCCTAATTTTCTGAAACTCAATGACAACTTTGGTAACGATATTTCACTCTATAATTCAAGACATATTTTCAAAAGAAAGATAGGATTAACTGTGGTAGCGGTGTGCTAATATATGCCAAAGATGCATACATATTACACACATATATGTGACCTTAACTCAGATTATCTTGAATTAATCTAGCAAGAAGTAACCACATCCATGACAATAAGGTATCCTCGGTATATAGCGCCCCTTTCTGTCAATGTTATGACAGACGTTTTAATAACCTTGGTAGTATTGCTAATCTACAAAGGGGAAGTATCGTTGTGAAAATTATAAATAAGAACCAGTTCGATTTAAATCAAAGTATACGCAGGCTAAAATTGATTACGACTATACTGTTACCTTGCTAACCCCAACCCCTAACCTCTTCCTGTCTCAACAGCGTTTGCTAATGTTTCCATTTTATGCATAATACATCAAGACACGCAGTATTTGTAACTAAAGTTATATAGAAATAAAATAATATACTTTCTTTCTTTTCTTCGAGTGAAGAAATAGGCTTCCATAGGATAATCAATGGTGTTCATACATTATATAATTTTCGTATATCAATATATTTGAATACTATTTCATGTTTGTGTCTGTTACTGAAAAAACTAACTGATTGCCCCCGATTCCAAAATAATTGTTCATGATATTATTGACTAGCTTGACCTTTTTTGGTAACATAACTTACGTCAAACTATTTATATAGCATTCCTTCTCTTTATTTTCAACTCTATGTGTTTGTATTTTTTTATTTCGCGAAACAGAGATATTCCACAGGCTTTGACTATGCTTAATACTTCTGTTTGCAAGGATTATACAATACATTATTCTGCAATCAAAAAAAGCATGTGTAAGACAATAGGTCCGTACTAAAGTAACATTACTTTGCCAATTGAGCCCACCGGAAATCATCCCTGTTAACACAAACAAATCTTATATTCTTCTCACCAACACTTATGCCATACTCTTCCTTTATACAACATTAAGGTCAATTGGCCGAATTATGCTTCACGCTAAAAGCACTTTACTCGTATTAAATTTTAGCTGACCTGGCCCGTCGTCCGTCTGTCGTCCGTCCGTCTGCCGGCGTCAATATTTTACTTTAAATAACTTCTTCTTAATAACCAAGATGTCCAGGGTGATGCTATTTGGCCAGTAACATGCTTGGATGAAGGGCTACCAAATTTGTTCAAATGAATGACCTTAACTTATATTCAAGGTCACATGGTTCAATTGTCTTTAAAAACCTTTAACCAACGTCTTCTGAATAACCAAAAGGACCAGTATGGTGAAATTTGGCCAATTGCATGCAGGGATGAAGGGCTACCAAGTTTGTTCAAATAAATGACCTTCACCCATATTCAAGGTCACATGGGTCAGCTATTTAAATAATTTTAAACACCTGCTTCTGAATAACTAAAATGCCAAGAGTGATGCTATTGGTTCAGTTGCATGCTGGGGTAAAATGCTTCTGAGTTTGTATGAATGAATGACATTCACTTATATTCAAAGTCACAGGGATCAATTGTCTATAACAAAACTTTAAACAACCTCTTCTGAATAACCAAAATTCCCATGATGCTGATATTTGGCCTGTAACATGCTGGGATAAAGGGCTATCAAGTTTCTTCCAATGAATGACATTGACATTTATTCAAGGTCACAGGGATCAAATATGTTCAAAAACTTTAAAAAACTTCTTCTGCATAACAATAAACCCTAGACTATTGATATCTGGTCAGTAGCATGCTGGGATTAAGGGCTACCAAGTTTGTTCAAGTGAATGACCTTGATTATATTCAAGGTCAGAGGGGTCAAATTTGTTTGAAACCTTTAAAGGAGTTCTTTTGAATAACCGATAGGCCCAAACTATAAAAACTTTATTTAGCGAGTAGCATGCTTAGAGGAAGGGCTATCAAGCTTTTTCAATTAAAAACCATTACCAATTTTCGAGATCACATTTACTCAAATATGTTTAAACATGTAAATGACCTAAACAAAAGGATAGGGTGGTGATGTTTTGCAAGTTGCATCCTAAGATAAAGGGCTATAAGATTTGTTCAACATAATGACTTTGTTCGAATTTCAAGGTCAAAGGGGTGAAAACCAAGTGAGCGATGCAGGCCCACTGGGCCTCTTGTTTATTATCATCATAACAGCAGTTTAGGAGAAAAGGGATTTAAAAGAGAAGACAAATACGACTGATACGTATATAAACAGCGATGGCTACAGACGAAGCAAACCTGTGCGCTTATCGTGTTTATCGTCCTTCTGTCTTCCATTCTTATATCTTTTGTCTTTTTCGACATCTTTCTTCTTATTTCTCCTTCCAGGTTTCGATTCATCATCGTCGTCATCAGAGGTAGAAAAGTCGGCTTCTGTATGTAAATAAAAGTATTAATCATTATTCCAACAATGGGTTTTTTCAGATTTGAAAGAAACAAAAATCAAACGTTTGGCATTTTTCGGAAGAAGATATACGTATATTAAAATGAAAATGTTTGAAAATATATCACATCATCAAAGTGAAAAACATATGTATATCCTATAAAATACAGTAGTGTCGTATACACTGAATTCGAAACGTTTACTGTTTTATTTATGTTAATCATTATAACAGAAACCTACTGTATAGTGTACATCGAAAGGTTATGATAAGCTTGTAGCACGTGGCGTTGGCTAATCAAAACACAAATATGTCGATACTTACCCCCTATCTTCTGAACTCGATCACTACTGCTACTGCGATCTGGTAAAGTAACAACACGTTTGTCTGTGGGAGGAGGTATTTCTGTGTAACGCTTTTCATGGTCGGTATCGGATCCATCTATAAACAATACAGTGTACCAGTGTATCCCTCATTATTGTCAACCAAACTTTATTACACTGTATACAGATACACAAAATGTATTCTGACAATAGCAATGTTTACATTTCTTCTACTGTCAGCTTTACTATATATAGAAAAAAAACAAAAAACATTTATCATTATTTGTGCAAGCCCGTTGCTGATTGTGTCACATCTCTTTAACTATAAGTTCATACATTAACAATTATTTGCATTATATTTCAGGTACGAACAAGTCAGCAGTTTTAATGGTATGTTGGTAAATTATGTTCGTATGTGTTTCTAGTTACATGACAGTCAGGAAGCGCGGTAGTCTCGTGGTAGGACGCCAGTCTCGTGACCGAAGAGTGGCGGGTTCGCGTCACGGCACGGCACTGTGTCGAATCTTTGAGCAAGATACTGTACTCTGCTTATTCCAATCTACTCAGCTCTAAATAAGTACGAAGTTGGGCAGTACTAAAATTGTAGAATGCTAGCTGTGAGCGCCGAAATGGCAACACAGGCTGTATGCTCCCCAGGGAGTTGAGAACGATATCGGCTGGTTACAAAGGCCCTATAACCACGGATAATTATTTGTGAACCGCTTTGAGACGACCTTCGATCTAGGTTGTGATAAAGCGGTATGTAAGAACTTCGAATTATTAATCAAATTACTATAATTATTAAAGCATCTTGGCCTCAATACGTTCCCTGTTGTTATAGAGAAGTGGTTGGATCTTATAATGGTGGTTAAGTGTATATTCGGATGCATAAACAGTTTGTGACGTTACAACCTCAGGTGGCAGACTGTTCAGTATCACCCACGGTTTTATGGAGGAAGGAATGTTCCCTTGCCTTTTTTCTTCTTGTTTTTTTCATGTTTTCTCGTGGTGATGGTACAACTAAAAGATGAAATGAATTTAGAAACATTAGGATCATGCTTGTGTTTTAGCAGGTCTATTTGTAGGCGCTCGCAAATAGATTTTGAATATGTTGTATCATCTGCGAAAAGGTATGTTTTTGGTATGCATACCTTGTACCATCTGGTATTTACGTATATAACCAGTCCTGGTACTGATCCTTGTGACTTCTATCCAGCAGGATGCGTCTCCTTTTACTATTACACGTTGTTTACGAGTTAGAAGGACTGTCTTTATCCAGCTCGTAATTTTAACGGCAAAACCACACATCCCCATTTTACGAATGAGTCGCTGGTGGGGAATTTTGTCTAAAGTCATAATAATGTACATCAAAGCAACTTCCTGAATCAAGAATTTCCGTTCAGTCATCAATTACAGTTGTGGGATCGCACAACGTTACACGATGTGTGGTGTGCATGCGATCTGTGCACGATGTGCGAACGATTAAGATCTGGACAATTATTTCTTGCGTACATGTATGCGGTCGACGGACGAATGTTGTCCGATGACAATCTTGATTGGTGTAAATTGAGATATGGCATAACGATATAAACGGTTTCGTGTTGAAACATATAGCCTTTATTTGTTCAATATGTTTCTTTATTATAGCTACATATATATATATATATATACGCTGGTCTTTTTATGTTTTCTTAATTTTCAGAAATGGTTTTATGGTGAATTAAGAAAACATAAAAAGATCAGCTTATATATATATATATATATATATAAGCTGATCTTTTTATGTTTTCTTAATTTTCAGAAATGGTGTTATGGTGAATTTTTAAACGACCTTAATCAACACATGTAAATTATAACAAAGTACAGGCAAACATAGCCACATTATACATGTACGTGGACCGAAGATTGCTACACCTGGGACACTTACGTAACTCGTCAATGTGTACAAATCCAGATGAAGGGGAGATATAGACCAAAACGAATGCAAATAACAAAAACTTAATGTCAAGTTGTGTTTTCGTACCAGACAAACGGTATCATAAATCGGCTCTCTATTTCAGGCACAGGGCGCCAAGTAAAACTTGACAGTCTTACAGTCACCATAGTACAGTGTAAGTGGCATTGTAAAACTGAACATTATCTCAATAAATATGATGAGACATTTATGTACACAGTGTTCTTTATTCCGTACGAGCCTTCTGGAGTTTTTCCGTAATATTATTCAACCAATTGTAACAAATCGCACATTTGTGCGGAGGGAAGCGCACACAGGGGCAAACGCGTGTCAAGTAGATCAGTTATGCACACCATGTGTGGACTATATGCGGACATTGTGCGCTCGATGAATACACGATGTGCGCACGCTATTTTTGTTGCGGTTTCACAACTCTATTTGGATTAATTGTAGAACGGTGGACCTTCCTTGAATGAATACAAATTGTCTCCTGCTGTATATTGTATTGATATGCGTGCATTTTATTATGGTTTACCCTACAATTGTTTCTAGTACTGAACAACATATACAAGTTAAGCGGATCATTACTGGCTGTTTTACGGTTTCCCTTTTGAAAGTCGCTGTGCCACTAGCTTCTTCTCATTCCTGGGGAACTGTTCAGTTTGTATTGAGTTGTTGAAAATTATTGACAGTGGTAGACTCATAACAGAACTCAGTTCCTTAAGCAGTTGCAAATGAAGGGTGTCTGGGCCTGGTGGCTTTGATATGTTTAGCTTTTCATATGTTTAAGAGACACTATCGAGGTTTATCGCTACGTTATATATAGTTTCATCTTTTATACGATCGACCCAGGACATGTTTTTTTCTGTTTCCTGAGTAAATACTATTGTGTAGTTCGCCAATACGGCTCTTTATTGGTCTGTCATTCTGACGTGTCTAGTATGTAAATCTGGTATTTTGGTTTGTGTTTCTATTTTTCGAATGAACATAGCTCCAGACTGTTTAAGGGTTATTTTCAAAATCCTAAGCAGACATAAGGTGATTATGTGCGTAATATTTTAGCATCATGTGCGTAATAATAAAGCATCAGATGAAGTTTGTTATGCGTTTTCTATATGAAATGCATTTTTGTTTTCATCTGATTTTGAAGAAAGAAAAAACCCCCAGACATTTATCGCTCATACAACTGTCCTACCTGGATCACTTCTATCGTCCCCTCCTTTCCTCAGTAGTTGCTGTTCGAGTTTTCCTTCCCCTGTTAATTGTAAAAGAGGAATTACAAAGCAAGCCATACGCACATGCTCATTCTATTGCTGCAACACAGAAATTACTTATGGAACTAGAAGTCTAAAACTGACATACACATAGTTCAGTATACTTCAAATAGGTGGGAAAAGACGCCTCGTCTATCATTTGTATCATAGCAAAGACTCAATGTATAAGTGAGGTCGGATCTGTTTGGTGGATACCATGAAACTGTTCTCAAATCTCTGTTTAATTGTGTAAGGTGTCTTCCAGTCGATTAAGAAAGAACTGATATGTATCTTTTTAAATAGTTATGACTGACTGCATGCAGTAACTCAACACATCTCATGAAATCAAGATGAGTGGTAATGTATCCTGGAGAATATCTGTTTCATACCATCGTAATTTTTCTCACGTTTAAACCAACAGAAACATTTCGTTAATTTTCTGACAATACAAAACTAATTAAATTATTCAAAAAATAGTTATCGTTTGTTTTAAATACAAAAGATATTTTAACTGAACGAACCTGCGTAGTCTTGGCGTTGTTGGTCATCACGATTCGATAATGGCTGCATTGTATCCTTTTCCCTGTTCTTTTTCTTATTTCTCTTCATAGGTTTTGATTGGTCTCTGTCGTCATCAGATGGAAACGTTTTCCCATATGCTACCGTAAATAAAATTAATCCAAGATACATACAGTTTAAAATAAAATGTTGTTCCTCACATATTGATTTGAGAGACAGAAAAGAAAAAGAAATAGAAAGAAAGACAGATGGACAGTTGAGCGCCATATCAATTACATAGTCAGGATTTTTTGATTAGATATATTCCAAAGAAAAAATAACTGTTTATGTCGATAACAAACCATTGTTTATTTAATATTTTAACAACATTGAACTTCAACAGATTATTGTTTGTTTACATATTGATGTATATAATGTTTAAAAAGTTGTAACCTTGGCATTTAAACGTTTACGTCCATATATAAACTTGTCTTAAGGTGACGATACATGTGTATCATCAAATTCTGCTGAACTGACAGATTGACAGGTAGAAACAAATGCTATCCGCCCCCTTTTTTGACCCGCTCCATGGCGTTGGCGATGGTACGTCAATAGATGATAGATAGGTTCGATCAGTAAAATCAGTATTAAAAACGGTGAGTAGATAATGCTTATTCAGTATTACATAAATACAAAATTGAAGTATAAACATTAAATGTATATTTGCTGAGTCTAATACATGTCACTTATCTATGAAAATATAGCTTACCGAATCCTTCATACAGCGGCTTACTACCTGTAAACATCGGAAGAAATTCTAAATTGATATGTATATCCTTCAAAACAGCTTCCGAAGAGTTCAGAATACTATTGGAGAAAACTTGGAAAGGAGGACTTAAGTTGTTTTGTTGATTCTTAAATGTTTCCTTTTCAGAAACAAAACTTTTCTATTGAGATGGCTGATTACAAATGCTTCTAAATTTATTTTCAACTATTTTTTTACTACTTCTTGCACCTGTTATATATGTTCATTTTCCCAAATACTGTTCGTTTATATCTAAGATAAGTCAGTATCCCATAGTTCCCTTTTTACTTATCCAAATACACATAAATCGATACGAACCTGATCGTTTAACTTCGGTTTCAACATCAAAGTTGATTATTTTCATTTTCATCGAATCAAATGTCACCTGCTGCCTTCAAAGTATAATGTTTCATACAAGTAAATATATGTTGATTATCATCTATTTATAAAATCGTGTATCACAATAAACAACAACAGACTCCCGAAGTGTTATAGAAATCCTGCTGCCAGTTAAAAAAAATAGGGCAAAATATGAACAAAAGAAATAAACATGGAAGTGCTTGAATTTTTTTCATGCTATTTACATTGAATCAATTGATTGGTAGTTTTTCAATAACTAATTACATATATTGTTATTGAAAGGAAGGTGATACGGAGAATGATATTTATATCGTTCCTATATATTTCTGCTTTAATAATTCAATTAATTGAACATTCTATCAACATTGAAGATTATATCAGGAAAACGAAGGTCTGAATGAAATCAAACATCTACAAGTCCAGTGGGGACATTGCGTAATATTCAGTACATATCGGTAAGACTAAATAAAATTGAAAACGAATTGTGGTGACATTTTCCTTTTTTGTTGTTGTCAAATGATGAGCTATTTGCTTACACATGTAGACTTTTGAATGGGGTGTTTCATATGCTCAACAAATGTATCCTATGCGGTCAAAAAATCAGCGATTTGAACAAACAATTTGCATAGTCGAACATATACTACAAAACTGCGAGAAAAACTGTACGATAGACAATTATTATGTTTTCCTCCATTCTCTATCCACTAGAATATCTGCAAATAGTTTTCCTTCAAACCTTTCCCTTTCAGATTGTCATTGTTGAAACATGCAATTCGCATGGGGATAAACATACCACTAAACTGCAAAGAAAGATGTGCTATAGACAGTTATTATTCATTATGTGTGAATACCACCTACCAGTGACTACCCTCTTGTACATGTGCAAATCTTTTCCCTTTACACCTTTTCCTTTCTAGTCTGTCATTGTTGGCGTCATCAAATTCTTCCCATGTTCTATCACGTTCGTTTTTCCAATACCATCGGTGACCGTCTGTTCCAACTGTGCTATGACGCCGGCCTACAGAACATATTACTGACATTTTTATGAGCGCGATCTTATTTCAAAACTGATATGCTCAACGTGTAATTAAATCATAACTAGTCACAGAGCACCTGATAATTTTTAGAACTAAAGTGAACATGTAAATAATACTTGTCGCTAAACGTAGCACATACAAAAAAGAATGTGTAACGAGAAATGGACAGATATATTGCAGCATTTATAAAACATGTCACAACATTTAGCTTATTTGAAATCTATACTTACCTTACAACCAGACGTTCTCGTTGTAGAAAATTAAACAGTTCACAATTAACCCATTTTCGTTTATATTCAAAACAAAATGCATATTAATGTTACATCATACACACTGAAAAGTTCCACTTTATTCATCAGACTTTATCAAACAGTGATTCGATTTGGAAGAAACTAATCCAAATATATTTCACCGATTACAACTGTCCCGGTTATATTATAATCTGTGATCTTAAAGAAAACGCATAAAACAATACTGTGAAATCAAATTATTATATAAAGTTGGCGGGATGCAAATGTATGCTTGTTTATGTTACTTAAATAACTTAATACATGGCAGCTGTTAACTGTACTTTGTGCCCCTGGTTTGATTTGACGTCAAAAGGCGTGGATTCCAACTGCAAGTTTAGATAAATGATGGGTACATTTGAATATGAACAGAAATGTAATTCCAGTTCATATAGTTATTCATTTATTCATTGTATTTTTGACCACTTGATGCCATTTTGACTGCTGTCAAAATCAAACGAATCATTGCCAGTATGATATCATTCCTAGAATGTACCTTATGATATGCTGTCATATATCTGCAATAGAGGACATACAAAGTTTATTCGATGTTAAATCAAATTCCAAATGTTTTGTTGGCCACGTTAGTGCTCACTTTGTATATCGGAGTACTTACGATTTTCTTGTTCTTGTTCTTGTACCAGTCCTTTGAAAATTTCTGAAAAGTAATATGTCAACAATAAATCCAAGACTAGAACGAAACTACATTGAATATTCAATCTTGAGTGTCCAGGGTGGGGTAATTTAAAATTTGAAACTGTGTCGCAGAGCTGTACTTATTCCAATGGCATGTATATACGCCGTCTTCTTTAACAGAAACATGTCTGCTAGTGCATCTTCCAGTTCCGAACTAGAAAACAGATCTGCGTTTTCCTGAATAAAAAAATAGAACTGGGAACCAGACCAAAAAATGTAAATGAGACGGCAAATAGAAATAACAGTTTTAGGGTTGTTCAAACAAGTTGGCATCACCAGACTAACCAATGGAGCTGATACTTCCACATACTTGACTAAAACTAGGCCCAAGTTTATTATAATATAGACCTAGTTGAAATTTTATTCTTGAATGATTTCCTCTCTTTTCTGCAGTAAACACAAATTCCATTGCAGATAGTCCTGTCTTAATCCAAATAGGAAAGTAGCCCACAGCATGTTTGATGAGAACGAAAACTTCGATATTCTCTTGAATAACATCCGTATTAAACTGAACTACAATCAATAGTCAACATTTTTTTCAATAACCATTTGCTTTTAAATTATAGGTGGTAATGAAATGCAGGCTCCGGACATGAAATCAGAGTGGGAACAATGCCATAATTGTAACTAAATGTTATGAAACAAAGACTACAATGTAAAATGTAATACAGGAATAAAGACCATTGAAAAGTAAGAGAGGAATAAGACCGAGTGTTGCGGAATGCTAAGAGTCTTTTGTTTCAGCGACGACACTCGCCATTATTCCAATAGCAAAATGAAAAATCAGTAACTAGCTACATTTTGTTTCTAAAATGGCCCAATGATCTGTACCGTTGCTATGTGAATTCATAAAATTTCAGTCTGTTTTAAAGTTCTGCTTAATTATACGAAATTCGAAACTTGGAGCAAATGTCATGCTCTAAACACACACAAAAATGAAGTAATTGGCATTGTATAAAAAACTTACCATTTTCTGTCTGTAGCCATATATTTTGGTCCTGCAGCTCTTCGATAAAACAGAGTAATTCAATCAATGATACAATGTAAGACCAATGTTTATTCACATAACACTATTTGATAACAGATTACCTATATAAATATTTAGCATTACAGAAATAATTTGCTTCCATTAAGATATCATTTTCTTAACTAAAGCATATGTTGCTACATAAACAATGCATCGACAGGAGTTAACCGTTAACACGAGAGTATGACATGTTGCTGCTTTTGTTGAATATTAAAAAGTTTACCACGTTGGTTCTGTTGATCCTGATTCAGACCTTGCAGCGTTTCTACAAAATAATGTTGCATTTACCATTAGTCATACACTGCAAGACGTTTTGAAATCATCTGTTTCAGCCGTAATAACAAAATCCATAGATATCACACTACTAGTAACAAATGTGTGATTTACCAAATTTTATGCAAGATTGTCGAATGTTATGTTAAAAAAAATAAGATTTTGTATAAGTTGCGAGAGTTGTGTTCAGCGGGGTAATTACTGATTCGGACGTTTCTCAGCTGTGGTTTTAGAACATTAGATAAAACGTGCGACTGCCGTTTTTAGAACGTGATCTACGACAAGAGGTAGCCAGATCAGTGGAAGTATATTCAGTATATTCAGTTATCCTCCCACCTACCCTATATGCATTTTAAGCACCAGTTCCTCTTCCTGTAACAGGTTTGTGATATTTTTTTATTCTACTGATCAGGATAGTTTGTGGTTTGGAAGATGTGTCGCTGTAGGATATCATTAGACACGTGATGGTTATCGCTATGTTATTGCCTCACTGTCAGAGACAGGGTATATTGGTGTATATGCCTCGTCTCCTGATGCCCAGTATCTGTATATATAATTATGGGACGAGGATCTCAATCGTTTCAAAGCTATGATCCAAGAATTATGTCCCTAGGAGTGAGGCCTGACCCCTGATACAATTTTGAATTAATGGTGCTGGTAATGAGTAATGGGTCGTGGGTCTCGATAATGCTAAAAAGTCTTTTCTTTTGCCCCGCCCCTAAAACCCGGGGATCAGCTCTTCAACTGGTACAATTTTGAATCTTCGACCACCGAAGAATACTCCTTACTCAATATGATTGATATCCTGAGAAGCCGCGTAAATCTTTAAGGCAAGTTGTTTCCCTTTTGACCCACTATTCATCCCCCGGGGTTAACCCCTCTATTAGTACATTTTGAATCTCCATAACCTGAGAATGCTTCGAACCAATTATTGCTGATATACTTTTCTTAGGCCAGGAAAACAAGTCTCTTATAACAATATGTCCACATTATCCCGGTTTTGGCCCCGTTCCTCACCCCTAGAGTGTCCATTTGTACAATTTTTAATTTCAAACATCTGAGAATGCTTCCAACCCATATCAATGTTTGATATCCTTCTCCTCGTTCCGGAGACGAAGTCTCTTAAAGCAATATGGCAAAATTACCCCTTTTGACCCCTCCCCTAAGCCCCCAGGGGAATAGCCTCTCCATTTGTACAATTTAGAATCTCCACCAGCGGGGGGTCGGTTCCATTCAAATTTGGCCAAATTCCAATAAGCGGTTATGAAAAAGAAGTCGTTTTAAAAAAGAAAGTTGACGGACGGAAGACTGACGGACGAAAGACGGACGCCAAGGTACATGTAAGCTAATGAAAAATAGCGATAATTAGAGAGAAATATAAAGACCCCACATAATGCAGTGAGTAAATGAGATTCATTTTAATTGCTTTTGCTACCCCAAGTAGAGGACACAAAAGCAAATCTCCAATTATGCAGGGGATTTCCACATTAAGGAAGCACGGTAGTCCTATATAAGAATGCCGGGCTTGTGACCAAAGGATTGTGGGTTCGAGTCACGTCAAGGCACTGTGTTGTTTCTTTGAGCAAGCTACTTTACTCCGCCTGTTCCAGTCTACTCAGCTGTAAATAAGTTCGTGGTTGGGCTGTGCTAATATTGTTGAATGCTAGCTGTGAGCGCCGAAATGGCAGCAGCGGCTTATGTTCCCCAGTTTGCCGAGACTGATATTGGCTGGTTGCAAAGGCCCTATAGCCACGGATAATAATTTGTGAACTGCTTTGAAACGATCTCCATAATTATATTTATTGAAGATTTAAAAAAACAACAAACTGTGGTTATGTATACATGTAGCAAACACTAGTGAAAACAAGTGCTTTCTTTTATAAAAGTACTGGATAAAGTCTTGAGTGAAATCAGCCCGAAAGAACTCAAAATATAAGTAGCGCATTTTTTAAAACTGATTTTCTATTCATATAGTAACAGTGATAGAGACCTAACCCCCGTGCTTTGAAAGTTATCACAAGCAGAAACTTTCTTTAAGGAAGCACTAGATAAAGTCAGAGTGTAATCAGCACAAGATAAATCAAGATATTTCGCATTAGTGCATTAAACAGATTTTCTATTTATAGTGAGCCATTGACCTTTGACCTGAAAAGTTAAACCAAGCAGGCACTTTCTTCCAGGATGGACTAGATAAAATCTGAGTGTAATCAGTCCAACAGAATTCGAAATACAGTGCACAAACTGGTGTTCTATTTATAGTAAGTGACCCTTGACCTTTAATATCAAAGGCTGAAAAGCTATCCAAAGGCTTCAGCAAACATTTTATTACACTGGATAAAGTCTGAGTGCATACGGCCAAAAGCGCTCCAAATATTGTACATGAAATGTGTTTCTATTTATAGTAACATTAACCTTGATCTTTGACATCGATGACTCACAAGCTACAATTGTTATCCTAAGCAAATACTTTCTAAAGTAACAATGACCTTAACCTTTAACCACCAAAGCACCTAAGCAGGCACTTTCTCCGAGGTAGCACTTGATAAAGCCCGAGTGTAATCATCCCAACAGAATTGGAAATAGTGTGCCTAAACTAATTTTCTATTCATGTTAACAGTGACCTTGACCTTTGACCGCCGGGCCTGAAAAGCTATTCAAAGCAAGCACTTTCTTCAAAAAAGCACTGGATAAAGTCTGAAAGCAATCCAACCAAAATTACTGAAGATATTGTTCAGAAATTAAACAAGAAGCCCAATGGACCTGTATCGCACACTTGCTTCTAATGCAACTTTGAAGCTGATCTAGGTAATTTATGTGGATGCTAAGCTCATTACTGCTTTAATCAAATAAAGCAAATTTGACTCCTGTGACCTTGAATGTAGATCAAGGTAATACATTTGAACAAACTTGGTAGCCCTTCATTCAGGCATGTTACAGGCCCAATATCAGGTTTCTGGGCCTCTCGGTTTTTGAGAAGAAGTTGTTTAAAGATGTTAGCACATTTGACCCCTGTGACCTTAAAATTCGGTCAATGCCATTCATTCGAACACATTTCGTAGCCTCTCATCCAGGCATGCTATAGGCTCAATTTCATAGTCCTCTTAGTTATTGAGAAGATTTTATCACATTTTACATCCTTGACCTTGAAAGGCAGGCAAGATAATTCATTTGAACAAACTTGAATTGGTAGTCCTTTATTCAAGCATGCTACAAGCACAATATCGGGTCTCTGGGCCCCTTGGTTATTGAAAATAAGCTGTTTAAACATTTTATCTCATTTAACCCTTGTGACCTGGAAAAGTCGGGGAAGGTCATTCATTTGAACAAACTTGATAGCCCTTAACCCAAGCACGCTACAGACCCAATATAAGATATCTGGGCCTTTAGGTTATTGAGAAGAATATGTTATAAAGGGAAAAGTTGACGCACGAGGGCCGGACGATGGCCATACGACGGACGCCGCACCAGGGCAAAAGCTCACTAGTCATTGGCAGGGGAGCTAAAAACAGATAGAAGGACAGACAGACGGAAAACCTGATTACTAAAGATGTGCAGGGGTCCTAACAACAAATTGTGTAATTGAATTGGAGAATCCCCCTTTGGGACCCACCCCTCCCCCTAGGTAGCCATAGTATTATGTGAGAGACCCTCTGTTAAACGGCATTCAGCCTTCTTAATTAAGTAATATTCCAGACCATTGGTTTGAAAACATCACCAAACCATACAGAAGGACTTCAAAAGATGAATTATAATAGGTGATTTATGTCCTCGCAACAACCAGGGTCATATGAGGACGGGTGTCAAGGAGACATCTATAGAAGAAAACTACAATTCGAAGGCACATGCATCCACACAATTAAAGGGTGTCAATTTGAAATGCCATGGTCACTATAATAGCCATATGAAAAGCATTATGCTTTCAGTTGCTTGTTAGTTGATTGAGGGAGCTTAACGTCCGCACAACATCTGAGGTCATATGTGGATAGTATCATGAGTGCATGATACCTATTATGTGTGACTGTGTGTTGTCTCCACCAATAAATAGAATTTGACATGAGGATCGAGCTCGAACTGTAATCCATCATTCAAGAAAAAGTCAAGCATCAAGTTACGTATTGATGTGGCAAGTGGTCGCGAAAAAAATACAGTTACTAATAAGAATTTTCTATGGTCAAAGGGCTATAACTCCAGAAAAATAGAACATTGACACTGGATTCTACCTCAAACTGTTATCCATTATACATGTATACTAAGTTACAAATAATACGGAAAACAATTAATTATGATAATTTCCTATGTGCAAAAGGGCCATAACTCCAGTCATAAATGGAATATAAATACATGGTTCAAACTCTGTAATCTATTATGATAAAGCCAAAATTCAAATTGATATGGCAAGCGGTAGCAAAATTAAGTTAAAAAAAAGATAATTTTGAAAATTTCCTATGTGCAAAGGGCCATAACTCCATCAAATAAATGTACTATTAACTGTTCGAACTCAAACTGTAATCCATACTAAGTGGCAAGCGGTAACGAACAAAGTATGGCAAACAGTTAATTATGAGAAATTCCAATGTGCAAAGGGCCATACATGTAACTCCAGCAAAAGAATAACATATTGGCACGTGGTTCGAATTTGATCTGTAATATATTATGAGTAAGCCATATACAAAGTTACAAATTGAAATGGTAAATGGTGGCGAAAAATAGTCTGGAAAACTTAACGTTGACTGCCGCCGCCAACGGCAACGTTTGATGACGGACAGAGTGATCCTTAAGTGTTCGCCATGCTTCTCAGGCGACACGACAAAGCACAGAAAGGCAGAACAGTGAAGAAAGAAAGAAAAGATTTAAAATCCCAAGTGTGTTGCAATTGGGGCAGAAGATCTATTTTGGTCTGTTCAATGTCCCCCAAGTAGTAGACATGAAATAAAATCCCCGATTCTTCAGGGGGCCGACTTTAAGCAACCCCCCCCCCCCCCCACATCCCAAGTACATTGTATGTAAATTATGGTTTGACAGATTTTGACGGATTCGAAGACTCAAGTAGAACGTTGTTTGAATCATAAAATCTTGAAAAAGAAAGTGAAGCGACATAACTCTTCATGCAGACTCCAATTGAAGTAATTTGTGCTGATCTGACAATTCAAGATCTATCTGTACACCAAATTCAAGAAGAATTACACATTAGTATATGTTTCGCATGTCTGAAATTGTCTGCCATTGTCAGTACGGTTAGTTTTAAGCAACACTTCAAAACTAACTAAAATGGATATTTTTTTCCAAAAACAACGGCAAACAAATCTACATTTTAAAGAAAGTGGTAGCTATGGTAGCACCCTATATATGTTATAAACATAAAAAATATTGATACTTTGCAAAACAATAAGCAAGTTTCGCAAAACCATCAATTCTCAAAAACCACCTATACATGACATATTTTATCTAAAAGGAAACTGGGAACTTATTGAAGTAACAAACTATATCCGATATATAACAAAAAGGAATGTGAGGAAATCGTGTGAGGGACACAACTCACAGGAAAATTATCAAAGGGAAGACAATCAATCATTACTGCACAAATACTTAGAGTACATACAGTTAGAATTACGCCCAAGTATCCACTTTTTTGTGGCACGAACAGGACGCACGCTTCCCGAATGGAGACGAGCCGCTATACGACCGCAGGACGAACCCGGTGCGAACGCAAGCCTACCGATAGGACCGGTTTTACCGATTGGACCTAACGCTGCTAGTACAACCGCTTCCCGAACGGAACGAGTTTATCGGCCGCTATCGGCCGATAAACTGCTTACTTATACCTCGCCGCCATCGACCGATAAACTGATCCCTGGCCGATAGCGGCGGATCGAACGAACGAACTATGCAGCCGCTTTCACGGGAAGGAACTAGTAGTAGTCGTCTGGATAACCGAACCACTCAATTACACCTGTACTTACCACCCACAAGATATATTTAAGTCCGTAACTCAACTAATAAAGCCGTGTTATTTGAATAATGTATTAATAATTAAAATGTTTGTCAATGATACGATTTCTACAACATATATTTGTTTGAATAGGCGGTAGTTTAATCTATGTTATAACTGAATGACCACAAATGTATAGGTATACCTAGGCAATTACCACACGATTTAAATTCAAATATATGATTGCTAGCGAATTGTAACCATAATCACGGAATCACGTACTCCGTGCCAATATTCACGGAAGAATTGTCCTACCACATTTTGTATTTTTTAATATCGTAAATATGCCTGATTGTAACATGAAATACCATATTATATTACCAATGAATTAAGGCCAGATTTTGTAAGTGATAATCGTTCTGATGTGTATGTCCAATACATGTCAGGACGGCGTGTTACGAATTTCAATCGTTCAAAAAAAATGTCCCACCTGAGTGAACGCCATTTTGTAGGTCATGGAATTGACTAATCAACAAACCGTACTGATCCGGACCGAACATAGAAAATTGTATTCTTTACGGACCGCCTCTTTTTTGTTAATAAGGCACTTCCATGATCTAGAAAATGGCAATCGCTCAGGTGGGATTTTTTTTTTGAACGATTCCAATTCGAGGACTCTGCTGGCGGAATTCAGCAGCTGTTGGTAATAATAAGAGCATATTTGGATCAATAAATAATCCATGTATCGATGTATGTGAGGTATGTGTTGTGCCATAGTAGTTTTTTGTTGTCAGCATCTCAATTAAATCTCTCCGATACCAAACGGTTTCGGACAATTTTACGTTTTCATAAATATAGTAATTACGTCTATCTGTCAAACTGTCTAAGTCTGATGTCAGAGGCGGCAGAAACTCAGAACAAATAGCATGGTATACAGAACATTGATATTTATCTAAAAAGTTGGTTAAATAGATACAGATACATATAGTTTATAATTCATTAAACCTGGGATAACCCTGTTACATGCGGCTACTGTTATTTTGAAGGTAAAGTTTAGTCACAGGGACCCGGCTACATTTGGTTTGTTATGACCTATCCTGCTGTGTAAAGAGTAATTAATTTCTCTCGAAATAAATGCCACCCTCCTTCCAACAGCACCCGAGAACATATTAAAGCGTCTCAAGTCGCAAGGACGTCTTTTGCCGGTGTATCTAGTTTCTACCATCAAATCGTATAAAATAGATGTATCTCAACCAACGCCCGGGAGAATGATTACTCTGACATATCAGGGTTAAGTCAAAACAAACATTATTGTAACTAATTCGCGGGTCAGTATAGTTTATAGTCTGTTTTTATACGTCTCTGATTGAATTATGAGACTGAAGGACAACGTCTGTTTTACATATCGTTTTAATTTAATTCAAGTATTGGACAGGGAAAGTATAAAGACGACCACTTTGCACGGGTGTGTGTAGCTTCGGGTATATAATAATGAAAAATGAAGATGAGTAACACTTACATACCCTTTTCATTATGCATCGGAAATGTATGGTTGGTGTTTCTATCTGTATGCGTTATGTTTTTTTATATCAAATGAATTCATATGAGCTTTAGATCACTAGTACTGTAAAAATTCCAAAAGTTTGAGGGGGTTGGGTTTGGCGGTATCGATGGCAACACCTCCTTATCTCTAATGAATTCAATTTCCTATACAACGAAAGTATCTGACGAATTACGGCAACGTTTCTTTTAAAATACTTTTCTAACATAATAGTTTTATTTTTCCTTTCTTTTCGCATTTCAAAAGAAAAAAATACAATTTTATACTTAATTTATTTTAAATTTTCATATTTTTTTACTTCTTTCTTTTATTTTTCTAATCCACGATCTTATTTTACTTTAAAATCATAATCTATGTTTTAAGTTGACAAAATGCTTGTAACTTTTGTATGTTAATTGTCACAATGCAAATGCTACCGTGTCAAGTCATTTACCTGGATATGTAACAGAAAAGATCGGTTGTTAGTTATGATGACCATGGCCGCTATCAGGGGTAGCCAATTACCTCAGCGGGGGTGCACCATCCCCCATCGTTACTTCAATATTCGCCCTTGGGCATCTTCATTTCAGTAAAGCCAGACCCCACGCCTTACATCGCCTGTCCTGGATCTTAAATTACGTAAATGATTCAGCTATCGTTTTTTGTCAGCTCGAGTTTCCTCTGGCCTTAACATCAGACTCACCAGACAGACATCTATGTGTCAAAATGTTAGAGCCAGAGGAAACTCGGGCTAATCTGACTAGAGGCGTTTACGTCCCTGATCAGTCACTTATATAGTACTGTTTCTTTGATTGTTGTTAAAAAATAAACATCAGGCGGTTAAAGCAGAGGGGTATAAAAACAATTTATTCGTATTACATACACTGGTTTAGTATATATGTCTTGAAATATATTTTGAAATGGGTTGGGAGGGGCTTTTGTTAATGACGTCCTCTGTGTTGGAGTCCTCACGCCAAAGGTACGAAGCTCGTCTATGTGGCTCCAGAGACGTATATATTACATAATTTACGTCTCTGGTGACCCTAAATGTAAATTAGAGAATCTCGTTGGTATCACCCGGGACTGTGTTTTTTGGTTCCTTCAATGTTTATCGTGTATGTACAATGGTATCATAGTAAAATTAATGCTTAGAATCCTTTGACTATAATTAACAATACAGTAAACCCTCACTCCGACATTAACTCGATATGACATTTCCTGTTGTCTTCAATATTAGTGAGAGACGATAAAGAAAATGACTATTTTGTTTCGTAGACAGAGGTTTTCACAGTATTAGATTCTCTTATAAAAACGTGTTTGCTTCTAATCTCGTTGAAGGAGGCATTTTAATCCAAAATGAAATTTGTCATCCACGTCATATTGAATGGACAAAGTCTGATCACGGACATATATAGCAATCTAATTCCGTGGTCTAACGAACGGGACCTACATTCCGATGTCTTCAAGATTCAATTTCAACACCCGAATACCATACAAAATATCACATCCATACCCGAGGCACGTGTCAACGGTGGGGCTGTTGGTTTGTGTACTGGACACGTCGATTAATCCGATAGACACCGGTTTGTTCCCTTTATGGAATACAACATAACAGATATACTCTACTTTAAAACAAGTATAATCTACACATAAAATATTACATACAATAAATGATGTCCAATCCTTTCCATGACTCCCCACACAACTGCTTATCTGGTGCGGGGTCACCATTCCAGATTTCGATTTTTTTAAAAAATATTTTGACTGAATGCGTTAAGTTAACCAAAAATATTCCTCACGTTCATTGTTTTCTTCCGTTATCGAAAAAAAGTATCTACTAATATTCCTCACGTTCATTGTTTTCTTACGTTATCAATGTCGAATTCGAATGTTACTTCGGTATACTTAGAGACATATAAAGTATATACGTCTCTAATATTCTCTATTTCTTTTTCTATACCTCAGCGGATTTAATCATTGTTATCATATCATGCTTTTAGAAATTTATAAACTGATCAGAAAAAAACATATTTCATTCGAGTAATATATTAATTTATGCAGAAAGTTCAGGTGTTGTATTAATGAATATTGACGAAAAATTCATGAATTTCTTTTCTACAAACGACTCTCTTGGTGTCCTGAGTCTTTTATGGGCCACTGAGATCACACGTACGAAAGCCTATCATGATTCACTGACCTTATTAAATGATCAATTAGTGTATATAACTGACTATCTCTTCAATACATTTTGTCGTGTTCTATTGGCATTTCTTGGATACTTTGCCAAATTAGCTATTTCCTTTTTATTTTTGTTTTCTGTTGAAAACAACTTAATCAATTTGTGCATACTAATGTGTCGGATATAGTAAGGATTGCTAAAGGACCTGCGTAAATGGGCAAAATTTGACATTTTAAAACTTCTATATCATTTCAGACACACACAAAAACACAAAACTCTATTTCTGTTTTCTTATCCTGGTATTTACCAGTTTCTATACCTATAACAAGACTCCAGCGAATTGCCAAGAATAGAAACGTCAATCAAGTCAAGCTTTTTACTTGACAATAAAGCAATATACAAAATGTATTTTGTCAACTACAGTATAACTTGTCTAAACTGGCCCCTGTCTAATCCGGCTTTAATAAGTGTTCCCGGCATATTTCCTATATAAACCGGACCCTGTCCATTCCGAAAACCGGCGTTCCATGTAAAGACATTCTGTTTATTCCGGTCCTTAAATTTCTCTCGGCCGGCTACAACCTAAAGCAAACACATTCTAAACCAAAAAGAGCTATCTAATGTTGGTCGGTCTTCATTTATTATATTATTATTATAAACTGTATATTTTGTACAGATCGTATGCAAAACACTATGGGATGATTTGCTAGCAAAATAATCAGATCAACATTTGAAAAAAAATCAATTGATCTGATAAAATTCTAATTAAAAACACACACACACATCTTATTATTGTTATTATAATAAGAAGAATACCAAAATAAGCAGTCAAGGTTCAATCCATGAATGATTTGACCAAGACTTTTGAAAGAGATATCAGGTGTTATAGTAAAAGGTACTGAATGAATTGCCGGCACTCAACAAGAGAATGAAACTTTCTAATGTCAGCTCAATAGTGTGAATCAAACCTGTTTCATAAAAACATATGGTACAAAGAATTTCCACAACTCCTTAACATATTTTGCTTCTTTATCTCAATAGAGATATTTTATTAATTTTGAACTGTTAAAAAGAAAAAACTCATATCAGCTCATTCACTTTTACAACTCTTATCAGCTCGTTCACTTTTAAAACTCTGATCAGCTCATCAATAACTAACTGCAGTTAGATAAACATGATGAACAATGTGGAATCTCTTTCATTGAATAGACAATTAATTTAATTTTGTAGAATAATTCAACATTTTATTGGTCAAAACAAGCACAACATAAGTTTCAAGAGTTTGGCTAAATATGGCACTAAAGTAATACATGTACATAACAACTGAACATCATCATGGAATTACTCAAAATAAAAAATCACCATATATTTCAAACAGATTTTCAGTACATTTTCAGTAATAATGATATTAGTACACAGGTGATATCAGTTTTTATTATTTTTTTCATTTTAATCCCCATTTTATTCCCGACAAGTGATTGACCAGAAGTGCATCACGTGTCCACCGCTAAAAACCGATATTGCCTTGGAGCGTGTGATTTTTGTTAAAGAACTGGGTGTTTCTACAAAAAGAATTATGACGTGTCTCCAAACGAACACACTGCGTCCTCCGTTAATATATCTTTTCTCAAGTCGATAAATCCAGGTGTCGACCACAATCAAAGGCTATAATTCAATAGTATCTAATGTAGGTTTCCTTTACCATCAAAAAAAAATATGAAATTATGGCTTAGAGCCTGTAATAACTATGCGATATCCTTATGGTATGAAAAAACAAGAGGCCCATGGGCCTTAACGGTCACCTGATATATTTATACAGAGAGTTGATTTTGTTTTTAACATGAACAGAAATATTATTCAAAGTTACAAAAAACAATAAAACCACCTTATTCAATATCTAGCATACATATTTAAGACTAAAAAGTATTTGAAACTAGCACCTCTGATTCTAAACAAGGAAAATGAAGAAATCTTAGCACACTGACTCCTTACGGCCCGGCCCCACCCTACAGCCCTTGGGGGTAGGGCTGGCTCAAAATTTTCCAAGTACCATACTGTCAACTCAAGGTTATAATTACAATCAAGTTGTTCAAAGTATCATTTGCCATTATAAACCATAATACCCACCCCCTTTCCCCGCGGGGTAAACGTGGGACCCTAGAGTCATAAACCTTAATACCCTTCCATCTTTGAAGTGTTTGATTCTACCATATCTGGGTCTTTGAGAAAAAGATTTTTGAAATTTCAGTCAATTCAACCCTTTTTGGCCCCACCCATCAGCCCCGGGGGGTCAGTCAGGGCTGATATGTGCATACTATCAAACTGCTACCTAATACTGATAATGCTTACCTAAATTGAATTACTTCCAATGGAAATTAAACAAATGTTGGTCCAAAATGTGATTTCCCTATATAAACTATTGTAAAGTTTACCCCCTCTCCAGGGGAAAACGTGAGACCCCAGGGCCATGAAATTTACAATTTTGGTAAAGCACCTTAAGATCTATGAAGAGTATTTGATTCTACCATATCTGAGTCTTTGAGAAAAAGAATTTTGAAATTTCAGTCAATTCAACCCTTTTTGGCCCCACCCATCAGCCCCGGGGGGTCAGTCAGGGCTGATACGTGCAAACTATCAAACTGCTACCTAATACTGATAATGCTAACCTAAATTGAATTACTTCCAATGAAAATTAAACAAATGTTGGTCCAAAATGTGATTTCCCTATATAAACTATTGTAAAGTTTACCCCCTCCCCAGGGGGAAACGTGAGACCCCAGGGCCATGAAATTTACAATTTTGGTAAAGCACCTTAAGATCTATGAAGAGTAATTGATTCTACAATATCTAGGTCTTTGAGAAAAAGATTTTTGAAATTTCAGTCAATTCAACCCTTTTTGGCCCCACCCATCAGCCCCGGGGGGTCAGTCAGGGCTGATATGTGCATACTATCAAACTGCTACCTGATACTGATAATGCTAACCTAAATTGAATTACTTCCAATGGAAATTAAACAAATGTTGGTCATAATTGTGATTTCCCTTTATAAACTATAGTAAAGTTTACCCCCTCACATAGGGGGAAACGTGAGATTCCAGGGTCATGAAATTCACAATTTAGTAAAGCACCATAAGACCCTTCCATCTATGAAGAGTATTTGATTCTACCATATCTTGGTATTGAGAAGAAGATTTTTGAAATTTTAGTCAATTTGACCCTTTTTTGCCCCGCCCCTCAGGCCCCTGGGGGCTTTGGACTAAACCGACCACTCTTTTTGTTGACCTTTGTCCATGGAAGGTTCCTGCAAAATTTCATTGAAATTGGTTCAGGGGTTTTGGAGAACAAGTCGAAAATGTAAATTGTTGACGGACGCACGACGGACAAAAGGCTATCGCAATAGGTCACTTGAGACGTTGGCTCAGGTGACCTAAAAATTAGAAAGATTACATATTTTTAAGGAAATTTGAGCCAAAATATTCGATAATAATTTGAATAAAGATATATATATATACTTAAGGAATAGTAAAAAAAATTCTGAAATATCAAAACATGAATGTTTATAACTCAATGAGTCTACCTACTGGTTAAATACATATTTTCCCTAGAGATCTATTCACTTTATTCACAAACAAGAGGCCCAGGGGCCTTGATAGCTCAACTGGAACTTTATTTTGAATTTTTCAAGCTGTTGGAAAAATACATGTTTATCAAAAAGAGTACAAGAAAGTCTTTAAGCTGTTCAATCAGACTATGCATGTTTGGGGTATATTTGGCAGATCTTATTTTTCTACACCTTTTTTCATCTTTGTGAGTCTTTGTTGGAAGACTTGAACATTTTTTTTTTATTTGAACTAAGCTGGTTGTTATAGCCATTTAGTCACTTCTAACACATCATATTGATTTAAACCTTAAACCTACATCACAAAATGTCATGAACTTCAGCCAGCCCTTTTATTATTCAGAAGTCAATTAAATGTTTTAATAAATTTACACATAATATTATATGACCCTGAAATTAACAATTTAACATACACTCTAAAATTGAGTCAAGATCATTCAAGAGCATTTGAATATATTTTAGAACCCTTTATCCCAGCATGTTATTGGCTAAATATCAACAACAAAGATTTACCTGATATTCAGAAATAGTCATTTATGTTAAAGGATTTTACACATTTGACATGTGACCTTGAAGGCAAGTCAATGTCATTCAATTTCTCATACATCACATCCCCTCATTCTAGCATGTTAATTGCTTAATAACACCACCCTAGGCCTCCTGTTTATTGCAACTTGAATATAAGTCAAGGTCATTCATCTCAACATTTTACCACCAAAATATCAACATCCTGGGCCTAATGAATTTCATCTGGAAAGGGTTTTCTGAGGGTATATACTACGCTTTAAACTATCCAGTTACCAGGTATATAATTTTAAATACTGCTAATCGATACAGATATTCCTATCCAAACTCACTTAGCCACTAAAACGACAAATTATAATCAATATTATTCTGGAGTTCAGCAAGGTAACATGTACATGCTAGTTATATAACCTTGAACATATTTTGCTTAATTACTATCACAGCTTAGTGTCCATAAAATAGTTTTCTATTTGCAGGAATTTAGGAGATGTAATTCAATTTTGACTAGATTGACACACTCTGGGATGAGATTCCATGGATCCTTATTTATGCTGTAAATGTCCTCGGACAAGTGACTGTCTTAGAGAGATTATGACTGCTTCCTCTCTGATTTCCTTCACGTCTGGTGCATCTGTTGCTGTAATGTGGCCCCAATTATGATGGCAGACTGGTAACAATTTAAGTTGAGATAGAAACTGAAAATACAAAAATAATATTATGTAAAAATGGCATGGTTGAGGATAAGTTTGCATGATACAGGCATTCATATTGACCGTGAAATTCATAAAAAAATCATATCAAATATAGAAGCAAGTTTAACTTTTCTTGACAATTTCAATTAAATATATATCTCAAATGTAAAAAGATCATTTTGACCTTGCCATTGACTCATGGATTCATCTCATCACTTATTGAAACATTAATATTATCCGAAAGTGATGCTTATAGTTTTTTCCATTAATTCCCTTAAATAATAATGTAAATATAAGACTAATCAAAATTAAAAAGGTTATTCTATGTAAAATTAAATTTGAACATGGAAGGGTCAATTTCATTTTTGGGGGGGTCAATGGCCCATATGGCCCCCTCCAGGATTAGCCTGTGTACTAAATGTTTTGCATGCAATTGTATCTTATCTCAATATTTATGGTTATATACCAAAATTTATAACTCGAAATAAGGGTGGGGGAGAAGGCGAATTGTATCAACCTTATCCCTATCAAATAATTACTAACTTAATTATTATCTAGAGTGTCTAAAATAAGCAAATATTAACTTCTGTTTACAGAAATACATTTTATCACAGTCTTCAATCATGAAGAAATTTACATTTATGATGTACATGTAATGACATGTTTTGGTAAGCATTTATGATCCAAGTCTGACAGGGAATTGTAATATCAGATGAACAGCATCACCATGATCCTTCTAGTATATATACTGAAAGCTGTATGTTCCCCTCTTCCACTTACACTGAGTGTAGAAATATATATTTATTCAATATAGTACTCTGTTCCTTTGAACTTCATATTCAAACAATTGAGAATTATATAAAAGCTTGAGACAAAATTAATTCTTGTATGACAAGTGCATTGATTATGATAAGTTTTTTAAACCTAAGAAATTTAAACCTCTTGTTGGAGGGGGGGGGGGGGGGGGGTCCCCCCCCCATG